>NC_081410.1:337186618-337419520 GCF_030272615.1 Cryptomeria japonica
ATTTCCTAAGGGTCTCTTTTTAGATTTGCATTTCAAAAGTTTGTCAAAATCTTCAAAAACAACCAAAAACATAGGTTGCACTCTTGCCATAGATTGCATTCTCATTCATTTAGTTTGTATTTAGTTGCAT
The DNA here is from genome assembly GCF_030272615.1 of Cryptomeria japonica. Lineage (NCBI taxonomy): Eukaryota > Viridiplantae > Streptophyta > Pinopsida > Cupressales > Cupressaceae > Cryptomeria > Cryptomeria japonica. Next base: position 337,186,749 of record NC_081410.1, read on the forward strand.
ATCATACATTATCCTTGAAAAAATCCAAAAATATTGCATTTGCATAGTGACATGTCTATTGAAACAAGGTTCCAAGCACCAATGATGCAACAAAGTTTGATGTATCAACTGACAATACAATCGAATTTTAATCCAAGGCAATCACAATTATATCCAACCCAACAACAAAGCAACATTGATCAAACTTTTTATGATGAAACAAATCTCCAAATACAAAAACTAGAGGAGAAACTAGCTCAAGAAAATGAGATTTTGGAACAAAGAGTGAAAAACATTAAGAAGAATAGATCACAAATGTCCAAAATGTTTCGAAAATTTCCAGGTCGAAATCCAAAGATTGAGCCAATTGATGTAAGATCTCTTCTTGAACGATCAGACATACCAGCTCTCCTCTCACAAATAGAGATGATGAAACAATTTCAAGAAAAGAGACAACATCAATTTCAACATTATGTACCTTCACATCAAGAACAAGAAGGTGTTTACTATCAATCAGATTTTCAACCATCACAACCAATTGTTCAATAGCTCCAACATTTCCAACAGACACAACCAATGGTCCAACATATACAACCAACACAACCAATGGTCCAATTTCAACAATATGTCCAACCAACTATACAATGTCCACAAATAGTTCAACCAATGGTGGAATATCAACAAGTTCAATCAACATATCAATATCAAAAACCACAACCAAACATTCAAAAGCAAAGGTTGCAGCCCACAAAAAGCCAAGTTTCAAACATGTCAGAACAATTGAACCAAGTCCAATATCAAAACATGAAATCAAACCAAATTCTTGCCAAACAAGTTCAAAATCCAAATACAACTATGTCAAAACCTCAAAAGAAAGGTGGCTTTATTGCAATGCTCTTCAAGAAATTACCAAGTGAGTTCTTTGAGGAAGATCAAGATAATACAATTATGTCTAGCAATGCCTCATCCCCTCGCAAACAAATTGACTCTCTAGTGGCATCTATCCCTACACCTTTCAAAGTTTCACAAGAACCTTCCATATTGTCCTCATCAAATAATACACCCAAGGACGCAATTACCCAAGGGCTATCCATAATTGATTGCCAAGATAATCCAATTCATGATGCACATCCTTGTCATGTTTCAGAAATACAAGACCCAATGCCACCATGCACTTTATTGCCATTACCTATTTTAGAGGACCCCATTCAAAGTCCCTCTTCCTCATGTTCAAGCATTGATTCCTTGCTAGAATCCATCAAAAATGTTCAAAGTGCATTTCCTTCATGCCAAAGCTTTGATTCCTTGTCAGAATCCTCCATGCATATCCAAAGTCCAACCCCATGTCAAGAGGATAATTTAGAGCATGCAGAAACATGTCTTGAAATAGATCAAGATCAAGATCTTGAAACCTTATCATCCCATCCAATTGTTGACCAGGACCCCATGTTCCTAGATGCTCACGATGATTCCCCTATTCTTGTCCATCCTATCCAAAGTCCTATTAACACTCCATTCCCTGGGCAAGATCAAGATATCCCAGTTCATCCAATCCCAAACAATCTCCTTCCATTCCAAGAACACAATATCCTTTCAAATCCCATTGACATTCCACTTCCTAAACAAGATCAAGATATCCCTTCCATCCTTTCCGATGATCCCATTAAAAGTCAAGAGCAAAGCACCTTTAAAGAGGATTCCAATGATCTTCCTCCTTGTCAAGATCAAATTATTCCTTTAAATCCTCCACAAGATCCTTTTGTTCCTCCATCTCCTTGTCTTAATGCTCCATATACACTCCAAGATCGCATTTCTTTTGATGATCCCATTATTTCTCCCATTCCATCTCTTGAAGAGCTTGTCATTGATCCATATCAACCACACGATCCTAGTTTCCCTCATAATCCTACTCCCCCTCATGATCCTAATCCCCCTCATGATTCTAACATGTCAGTGCAAGATGTTTATGAACCCTCGACATGCACAATGGGTTCTTCCACTTTGGTGCAATCCGATCCACTTCAAGATCTCATTATTTCTCTCATATCATATCCACCTCATAATGGACTCACGTCTTCTTCCCAAAGAAAAGAGTATCCTACAAGTCAAGATATTCATAAAGGCAAAGGAGTAGACCTGCATGAGAAAGAACCCCTTCATGTTAAAGAAAATATTAAGGGTCATGGCCTCAGTGAAATTCCTCAAGACGTGGGTACCCCTACTAAATCCAACATCCCTTCAAAATCCAAACATACACCTTCCCCTTCATACCTTCCATCCATCTTAGGTCCTTATATCCCTTTGTCCTCTATGAAAGGTGAGCAAAGACACACATCCTTGAGTAAATTTTATCCATCCAAAAGAGCTCCATTTCATTCATATCCATCCATGCATTCCTTTCCTCCTCCAAGCAATTTGGATGCCAAGTATAAACGCCATAAGTCTAGCAATCCACATGTATTCAAGGATCAACATGTCCAATATAATCGACATGTCAAAACAAAGAACAATATGATCTATAAAGAAAAAAATATATCCAAAAGGCCACAAAGGCCCACTGAGCAAAATAAAGCAAAGTCAAAATATATATGGGTTCCTAAATCCCTTGTGCAAGCAATGCACTCCAAGGAACCACAAAATCATGAAAAATCAAAAACCATGTGGATCCCTAAGCGGCTCCTTGAAGCACAAAAACCTAAAGAAACATCCAACTTGGCATCCAAAGTTGCTATTCCTCCATCTAAACTTTCCAGCCCTCTCAAATTTGTTCCTCCATCACCTTCTTTATCCATTTTGGGCCCTTATGTCCCAAAATCCATATCCTTTCCTCCATCCAAATCTCAATATCCAAAATACATTTTTCCTCCATCAGTCCATCACCCCTCAAGGTGTGTGCCAATGTCGATCTTGCCAACATTTCCATCCACTCAAGCCCAATTCTTCCAATACCCTATCCATTATCCAATGCATTTTTGTCAAGGCTACTATCCCAAAAAAAAAGACGCTTGAGTCCTTCTTCCATCCCCTATCATGTGTCCATCTTCCATTGAAAAAGTCCAAATGCAAAAAAAAAAAAGTAAAGCAAAAAAAAAAAAAGTGAAAAAAAAGACAAAAAAAAAAAAGTAAAGCAAAAATAATTCGTCCACTGGTGAAAACCTGGCAAACAGGCACTTTGGGCAAGTACCATGATGAAAACCTAGCAAACAGGCATCATGTGTAATCCATGAACTTCTTGTACACCACACTTGGGGGCAGGTTTCCTCCTTCATATCCTATTGCCCTTCACTATCCTATCGAACCCCTGTCATTACCCTTCATATCCTATTGTCCCTTATGTCCAGTTTCCCTTTCCTCCTTTGATCTTGACAAGGATGAGGATCTTCATGAGAATCATGCATCTTGTTTGCAGCTTTTAGTCCATCATAGCTTTTGGTCTTTATCCATTTGCTTATTACGACCTTTCATCCATATTCCCTAGCTTATTGCAACTTTCTGCCACTATCCCTTAGCCTATCCTGACCTTCAGTCCATGTCCCTTTTCCATTCTTGGTATTGCTTATCCTATCCATATCTTATCACTATCCATACACTCTTTTTCATTCCTTGATCTTGATCTGACATAAGGACGCAAAATTTAAACATAGTTTCAAAAACCTCTTGACATGTCCCTCATGCCATGTCATTGCTTTACATTGTCATATCCAGTCTCTTATCCCATCATGCAATAGCCCTTGAAAATTGCATCCGTATTGTCTCCATAATAAAAGGCCTTTGTCTTCCCTCTATCCACCAACATTTTAGCAAGCCTATTTATTCACTTGTCATATTCCTTGCCTTGCTAGACATTGGGGGCAAAATCATAAAAATTCATATAATGTCCTGAAATAAAATCATAAAAATCAAATAATGTCCTGCAATAGTCCAAAAAAATTGAAAAATGTCCTGAAATAATAATCTAAAAAATTGCAAAATGTCTTGAAAAAAAAAAAAAAAATTAAAAACAAAATGTCCTGAAAAAAAAAATCATAAAAATTGAAAAATGTCCTGAAAAATCTCTAAAAAGTCAAATAAAGTCCTGAAAAAAATGACACAAAAAAATTGTAAAAACTCAAAAAACAAGCAAAAAAAAAAAAATGATCCCTTTTGTGCATAAGACAAATCACTGAGCATCCCTCCAATGACACTCACAATCATACACTGTGCTTTAATGAAATCATGCATAAACAGATGAACTTTTCAATCAGACTAGACATTCAAACTGATCAAAATTGTCATATCAATCAACCTCAAAATCATTTGTCCTTGTCACTAATATCATGGGTCTTATACAGGGTGTGGTGTACTCGAAACCAGACTGTGTCCTATCTTAGACGGGGTACTGCATTCCCTAAAACCAAACAACATGATCGTCCTATCAGCACTTTCAACTTTTGACAATGAAGATCAAGATGTTTGTTTGACTTGTTGAAATTAGCGAGTCTTATCATTTATTGATCTATCTTCGATCATGTTCCTATGTTGCTCGATGATGTCACTAAGTGATTTAGAGTGACTGAGATGGTTCATGGTCCCTTTCTTTTTTGTTGTGATTGCTGTTTGTCTGCGATGTGTCTGTCTTTTGCAAAAAGGGTTGCATTTCAGCTTTGGCCTTCAATGCCATGATGCTACGCATCCATTTTGCTACATTAAAATAAAGGTTCTCACCTACAATGTGCATTACTAAAGAAAGTTTTTCTTCGTCTCTAACTGTTCTCTATCTAATTTCTACTTACTAACATTTCTTCCGTCAGTCTTGGCAGTCCGTTTGATCCTATCATTTTCTATCATTCTTATCGATGAATTGGCCTCTTTTTTTGGATATTTCCGGCCACTTCCTCGAGGGGGCATGCATATGTCATTGTTATTGTCTGGGGCATTTTCATTATTGTTCTTTGAAACAATGCTTAAAATCGCATTGTCTCAAAGAGGGGCAAAATCTAGACACCTAAAAATGGTCAACGCTTGCGAAATCGTACTCTAACATTGGCGCATTGCCTTATTTTAGGTTTTTGTGTCGCATTAACATTTCTCCTATGTCACACACTTGGTCTTTATCATTTACGAGCATCAATTCCTTCTTCTGCATTCTTCAGTTTGTCTCGGTTTTGAATTAGGTCTTGTTGATAACCAATTTTCAGTCATGATTTTGGTCGATCCTTATCAACTTGTCAATCTTGTCATTTTGCGATCGATTTGTCATCGATCATTGTCCTTCTCAATCATATCAATTTGGATCAATTAGTCATTGTTCCTCATCAATTAGTGCATTTATCAATCAAATCATTTATCACATTGGTCCTTTGTTAATCCGAATCATGATCGAGTCAATTATCTTTCATCAAGACCTAATTGTCGTTCTTGCATTGTTAATTCATCTTCTAGGGTTTCATGATTTAATCACTTAACCTTGTTTGTCATTTCTCCCTTTAGGATTAATAAATTATTTATTTATCCTAAGTCTTCTCATCACAATTAAATGTTCATTTAATTGGCTAATTATTTCTCTTTTTGTGAATTAATTAATAAATGACAAATTATTAATTAATTCACCTAATTTTCCTATTTCCTCTTTTTCTAATTTTCTATTTTCTAAATTCCTAATTTCAATTCTCTCCTATTTTTCTCCTAATTTCATGGGAATGACATAGAAGTTTGTCATAATTTGTCATAATTGACAATCAATCAATTCTTGACATAGAAATTTGTCATAAATTGTCATAAATTGTCATAAATCCTTGCATAGCAATTTGTCATACACATGTCATAATTTTGCTATTCTTGATTTGAATTTCCATTCGAATCATTTTCATGCTAATCTTGTCTTTTCTCCAATTTATCTATAAATTGGATGATTTTCTTCAATCAAGATCCCCAATTGATTGCATTTTGAATCCCTAATCAGATTATCGAATTTCTAATCACTTTGTCAAATCACACTTTGAGTACTCTTGCGCCAATATCTTATTTACTTGCTTTCATATCATGATCATGCACTAGTAGGTGAGATCCACAACAAAATTATTTGGAGAAGAAAGAAGGACAATGGAGCCACATGAAGGAGACATTCGAATCTGCATCTGGTTTGCTTAGTTTTTAGTTTTGAATGTTTTGCTTTCATGTCTTTATTGAGTGTGTTTAGGATTGATCATGGCAATTTGCTTTTGTGATTGAGCTAATGATTAATGTTTATATTGCTTTGATGATTTCCAATTTCCTAGCTGCAGTATCCTAACAGCCAAATTGTACCCGTTCCAACCCGTTTACAAGCCATACCATCTAACCAAAATAGGGAGCTAGTGGATGATACTAACTCTTGGTGTTTTCCCTACATTGATGCACATATGCCACAAAATTGCCTGCAGGGAAACTTACAGCAGAAGGTTGCAAAATAGAGAAATCAAGGAGTGAATCTTGATGTTGGAGAATACACTTCTTTGGGGATGTAGGACACTATGCTTACTACCCAAATGCAAAGTATGTCCTTTGAGCAAGAGGTAGAGATAGCTCTGGACCATGTCTTTTTCTCATGGATGGAGGGTGAAGAGGTAGTGTTTACAAACGACGCTTCCATGTTGTCCTCAAAGATGCCCCAAGTAGAATATGATTATAATCTTTTCTCTAAGTGTTGATTTATAAGAGAACTTGTTGCACAATAGCTGAAAGTGAGCTCAGATAAGAAACAAGAGCAACATGTCAAAGCTCTTGCTATTACAAAACCTAAAGAATTCATAACATACAAGTCTAAGGACACAAAAACTTCTATTCCTATGGTTCTTGACGTGGTGGAACAACTAAAAAAAGCTCTAATAAATGTGTCTTTATGGGACATCCTCGCTATCCCTGAGCAAAAGACCCTCTTGAAGGAAGCACTGGGTGAAATAGATAAGCCTTCTATGATACCTGTTGCTAGTTCACCAAACATGAAGGCCAATGATCTTGAACCTAGGAAGGAGTCACAAACATCTGTGACACTCATTAATGAAGGAGAATCCTCTGACCATGGCAAGGTAGGTAAACCAAAATCAACTCCTTTCTATTTGTCTCTCACCATAGGGGATAAACTACTTCATTATTCTATGATAGATTCAAGGGTTAGTACCACAATGATGCCTAAATAGATAGTCAAAGTTTTAAAATTAGAATATGAGCCCTTAAATAGAGGAGCTATGAAACATGAAGGATATAAAGTCCAGGCTATAGGTTTGATTAGGAACCTCCCACTGACCTTAGTTTCCTGCCCAAGCATCACAGTCTTTCAGGAAGTAGTGGTAATTGACATTCTCCCTATTTTTGGCTTATGTTTATCTATAGATTTTACTGCCAAAATAGGCAGATACCTTTCCCTTGACTGGTCTCACCTAATTCTTAGAACCAAACATAGAGCTAAATTGAAAATACTATCCAAACCTCTACATACTGAGCATGTAGTTGATGAATCTATGATCAATTTTGAGGCAACTCATACTTCTATTATTGGAAATGAGATGAACTATGTCGAATTGCTTGAAGATGAAGAAGTAACTAGTAATCTCACTTTGGACCAGGAGGTTTTTCTCAATGAGTTTATAGATGCTGATCCCTATGGGAATTATCATGCCATTGGCCTTGGGACATATGTAATATTTGATGAAGATTAGATAATTACCAAAGTGTTGAAAGACACACAAGATAAAGAAAAAGAAGAAAAAGATCGAGTCTCAAAGCTTTGAACCTTGCATTTTGACAAAGCAAGATGCAAAATTAGATCCAGAGCAGGTGTTTGTCTAACATCTCCCTATAGAGAACAAACTCTTAGGTCTTACCATTTCCATTTTTCTTGCTTGAATAATGAAGCAGAGTATGAGGGGCTGATCCATGGGCTAAGCCTGGCAGAACACTTAGGTGTTAAACAACTAAGAGTCTTGGGATATTTTGAGTTAGTGGTGCAGAAAATATTGGGTATTTCTACTGCAAAACATTTTCCACATGTGCTCCTACCATCATTGGTTTTGGGATTTTATTGAGTTATGAATCCTTTAGTATCCAGAGGGTTCCCTGAAAACAAAATGAAGTTACAGATTGTATGGATTCAATTGGATCTCAGTTTGACCCTATTTGAGAATTGTCAGAAAACAAACACTCAGCCAGAGTAGTTGCTAGACTAGCTATACTAGACAATGATTTACACTGGAAAGTTTTTTTAAATGATGAGAAGATAGCAATGTTCATACACTAGTCATGTGAATTTGTCAAGAAGTTACAACCTAAAGTTGTTGATGCATATGGTGACCAAGTGATCCAACTAAAATCAAACAAGCTTCTAAGATGCTTAATTACATTAGAAAATATTTTTGATTGTGATGATGTACGAAATGATAAAAGAAAATTCACAGCTAATAAAGGAGATTACACTGATCTTTAGGTTGCAAGAGGTAAGAAGCTTAAGGTTGGAAAAAATATTCCTCAACGGGACAAAGATAGACTTATTCATTTTTGTGAAAAGTATAAGGAAGTAATTGCGTGGTCTTATGATGAGCTTAAAGGTTATAATCCTAATATTATTTGGCACACCATTGAGCTTGCTGAAGGGGCAAAACCAATCCGATAAAAGCAGTGGCCAGTGAATCCTGAAATTGAGTCCCTGATGTCTCAGGAACTCCAGAAGATTGATTGATTCTCAGATCATTTATCTGATCAAGCATAGTGCATGGGTTTCCAAGTTGGTACTTGTTCGTAAGAAGAATGAAGATATCTACCTTTGTGTAGATTAATGAGATTTCAACAAGCATCTTTAAAAGATCATTATCCTCTCCCCTCTATGTAGAAAGTTTTACACACAATAGTTGGTTCTGAAATGTTTTCCATGCTTCACGGTTTCTTTGAGTACAATCAGGTGCTAGTTAAGTAGGAAGACCAACACAAAACAACATTCACCACAAAGTGGGGAACCTTTGCCTATGCTAAAATGCCTTTCGGCCTTTCAAATGCTAGAGCCACTTTCCAAAGGGTAATGGATGTTGCTTTTAAAGAGGCCATACAAAAAATAATCCTTATCTACTTAGATGACCTAATTGTGTTTTCAAAGAATAAGGAGGATCATTTTGATCTTTTGGAGCTCATTTTTCATAAATCCTTGGAATTTGGGGTGTCTCTTAACTCGAAGAAGTGTATCTTTGGAGTTTCGCAAGGAAAACTACTTGGACATGTAGTATCCAAAGATGGGGTATCCATTGGTCCAAAATATGTAAAGGCTATTAAAGAGCTTCCTTTGCTTGTAAACAAAAAAGGCATTTAATTTTTTCTTGGAAAAATTAATTTTGTTAGCAGATTCATATCTGACTTTTCCATAATGGTCAAACCAATCACTCTAATGCTGGAGAATATTTGCACTTTAAGTGGAACTAGGAGGCTAAAGAGGCATTCGAGAGGATCAAAGAGGCTATTTCATCCAACCTTGTTTTGGCTAACCCTAACTTGTCTAAAGAATTCCATACATATGTTTATGCCAACAACTTCAACATTGCTATAGTGCTGACACAAAAAGATGATGAAGGGAAAGGAGAGAACCTGATTGCTTTCCATTCAAAAACCCCAAAGGACTATGAAGTCAAATACAATTTCATGGAGAAGCAAGAGTTTACAATTGTTAAAGGAATGAAGAAGTTCAAAAATTTTATTGCTTGTAATAAAACTATGATGTATGTAGCTCATCCTAGTGTCTGGGAATATATAATGGAAGGGGAAATCACTAAAAGAGAGATAATTGGATTACAAAGATCCTAGAGTATGACATTGACGTAAGACTAACAAAATTAGTCTGAGGAAAAGGCCTTTGTGAGTATTTAGCCCAAGAAGAAGAGTTTCTTGGAGAGGAGAAAAATGAAACAATTATTTTAAATGAGTCTGTAGATGAAGCTAGCTAGATAACAGATAGGGTGGAGTTCATGCAGACCAGGAAATATCCCCTTGGTTTCCCCAACCATAAGCAAAGATTCTATAGGAATTTTGTCGGGGTGCTTCTTTGATGTGTGGACAAGTGATAGGTAGAGAAACTTTTGTATGAATTTCATGATGGCTCTGTAGGAGACCATTTTTCAGCCCAAACAACAGCCATCAAGATCACCCGCACAAGGTATTATTGGCCCTCCCTTTTTAACAATGCACATGCATTATTCTGCGTATCCAAGGAATGTTAATTCTATGTTGGTAAGTGCAAAAATGCAACTATGCCATTAAGACCTATCATGGTAGACAAACCCTTTTCTCAGTGGGGTTCAGATTTCATAGGGATGATCAATCCATTATCGACTGCTGGCCACAAATGGATCCTAGCGGCGACATATTATTTCACTAGGTGGACAAAGGCGGTCCCTCTAAAGAATGCAACAGAAATAGAGATCCAAAGTTTCTTAGAGGAACACATTTCCAGATTTGGCCCACCAAAGACCATCATTTTAGATAATGCTATGGAATTCCTAGGTTCTCAAGTTACGCAGTTTTCCCTTGATCATGGTATATACCTGAAGAAATCTTCTAACTATTATCCACAAGAAAATGGTTTAGCAAAATCAACAAATAAGAACCTAATTTGACTCATTAGGAGGATAGGAGAATAGCACAAAAGGGAACAACATAAACATTTGCAAAGTGTACTCTGGGCAGACCACATAATGCCCAAGCAGATACAAAAGACTTCACCATATGAGATAGTTTACGGAAAATAGGCTCAATTTTTGATTTCCATAGAAATCCCAGCCCTACAATTACTCAAGTTGTTGGAATTGGAAGAGAATGAGCCTATGGAGGTCTGTCTGGCATAACTCCAAGAGTTACAAGGAGAAAGGGATAAAGCCTTTAATTCTTTAAATAACAGACAAGAGATTGTCAAGAAATGGTTTGACAAGAAGATCTCAGACCTCAGTTTCAAGTGTGAGGATCTTGTTCTAAAGTATAACGAATGAGGTGCTAAGCTAGGCTAGCATGTCAAATTTGATAGTCTATGGGAAGGTCATTTCTGCATTTATAAGTGTAAGGAATTTAATGCTTAAGAACTAGAAAACATGTAGGGTGAAGCGCAAGGGATTCCTATCAATGAAATCCATCTTAAGCATTTCAATTGATTCCCTTTTAGTTTTACAATGTAAATATTGTAAAGAGTGTGTGATTTTTGCTTTCCTTGAGGCCATGTTTTTTTGTTCTAGCCTAGAATTCAAAATTTTGAAATCCTTAAGCCTTTTAAAACATTTGAATGATAAAATAAAAGGCAAAGATAAAATTCATACATTCCAAGAGAAAAGAGAGCCATGCGACACAAATTGTAACTCAACTATTATATTTTATTATGTACTAATGTTTGTCTTTACATATTACATAGCAAAATTGGCTCTTAGGCCTTGTAGCTTGCGAGAAAAAGGAGTAAAATATTAGCTAAGAGGGGGCCTAGTCTTCTTCATCTTCATCATCATTTTCATCTTCATAATCTTCTTCCTCCACATAGTTGGAGTTGGAGTTGGAGAAGAGCATGATCACCTAAAGAACTGGAGGTTCCTCATGGGTCAAAATCCTTGGGAAGATAAAATCTTGAAAGTTGAAGTACCAAGCAACTCCATCTGAGTCTATTAGGCAGTGCAACTACAACAGAAGATCTAAGGCACACCACACCCGATCCCGGTGTTATGCCTAGTTTTGAAGTCGAAAACAAAGTGAAGCCATCTAACTACTTCCCCGTGGTCAATAAAGTGCCTCAATTCTGACACTATGGGAATTCCCACATAAGGAACTGTGAATTTCACCACCTCCTCCAATCCACCTAGATACTTCTCAAGGAAAAGTACTTCAGTGAGATGAATAGTGAGGTGCCCTGAAAAATTAATGTCAAGTAGTGAGGCGACAAAGAGAGAACAAATATCAATGTTCACATGGTATCTATCATCTGAACTCACAAAGTCCTAGCCCAGTACCCACTTAATTGCAGTAGTAAGCACCTGGTTCCTCCGACCTGTCACTCTTTGCAAGCAATGGTCAGAGATATTACCTAAGAAAGATATCTGAGTCCTAGTGCTTACTAACCTAATGGGGGTATCCATAACCTCTATACTTAGCAGCTAAAACCAAAATCCCAGTGTGAATGTAATCATTCTTTGAAGGGTATTTATAGAAATAAAGTGCTGAAAGCATGATTAACAACTCATAAATCAATGCAAGTTGATACTTCATGCTGATTCATTTCATGGCAAGCGAGAGGAATTGAAAAAGATTATAATCTGGTTGTACAAAGGCTTGGAGAGTGTGTTATGCACAAGTTTAAGCCACACGTCCCTCCATAACATTTCCTTATTGGGGTAGATCTTAAGTATCCCGTCACTCATATTTATTTGATAGGTTGTCATAAATATGCAATAGGTGAGAGAATGTGCTATTCCCAAGAAAGGTGTCTGGACTTTTAAATGATAGTGGCAAAATGTGTAATAGATTTTCAGTTCAATGAGGTGGCATCTGTGCAGACGTCATGCAGATTAACTTCATATGAATGTGTTTGGTGGTGCATGCATTGAGTGGAACACATAATTAATGCACCGTTCAATGCACAAATAAAGGCTTGCAGCTTTTTGAGGAAGATTAGCAATGTGTAAGAGTGTATGCAAAGATAATGTTCTATTATAAGAACTTTAATTCACACCGAGGTGGAATTTTAAAAGAAAAGGAATAGAGGAATGGGTTCAAAAGTAGGCATTTCAGATGATGTTGTAGGTTCCTCCATAGTTAATTCATCTATTAACATTTTTGGAGACATATCCTATGCCTCCCAAGTCATTTCCACAAAGCTTATTCATCTGAAGACAATCACAAAGAGGAAAGGCATGACCAAAAACCCTTCAGTGGTTGGGGGTAAATTTGAAGAGGTTTATGACCCAAAGCTACATGGGCAGCCAAAGAGTCTCTGAGAAGGCACTTGCCAAAGGATGTTGAATAAAAAGGGTAATCCAAAAGCACCCGTTGTCAATATTTGGAATTCTAGCCTTCCACAATACATGGTCCCAATAGTTCCCTATTGCCTTGAATTTATTGATGCATGTGTCACAAATTTCAAGACGAACCCTCCAATAATTCAAGGGAACTCATTGAGAGTAGTGATAAGCATAGATGATATCAAGGATATGTTGTGCATTCCCCTACTGGATGATACCACATAAATTTTCCGCAGAGAAGTATTAGATGGATATTGGCGAGGCAGGAGGGATGCTGTAAGTTTTTGTAATGATGCAATTGACCAAGATAAAAGTATTGAAGAACTTCCATAGTTTCCATTATCATACAATGATCTAAAGAAAAAGGATCTAAAGGATGTTGCTTCCATGCTAGCATATATTTTTGGTTTTGATAATGACAAAAATATCTATCTTTTCCAGATGGGTTTCCTATTCTAATTCCAGAAGCAGAAAGAGATTTTATGGTATGACTTTGCAGACATCCTTGTTCAAGGGATTGTAGAAGAGTTGACAAATTTTCCCAAGAAATATAGGTTGAGGTACACTTTTTTTCTAGTCCATTTCTTTCTACATCAAAACATAGATTTCTTTAGTAATTATATGGACCTACCAATTTTTTATAAGCAAAATAAGAAGAAGCCTGTGAGTACCCACATTTTGTTTGCCATAGATGATGCATATGCGTTCTCTGATGCTTTCTTGGTTCTCACCATGCAATATTTAAATAAGCAAGACCCAAACTCTATTGTTCACTTTTCTAAGGACCAAATTAGTTGGAAGTTGGCATGCCAACCCCCTTGTGACTGGTTCTTAGGTCAAGATTTTTCTTTCATCAAAATCCTTGGTTTCATGGAAGAACCTTTCCATCTTCCCCAATCTATCACTAATCATTCTTTAGCCCTAGAAATGTTTAGGTAGTTGGCTATGATCAAGAGCTTTATAGGCACATGGAGACATGAAACTACCATAAATCAAGATCATAAGATCATAAGGCCCATTATTGTTGACAAAAGGCTCCAAGTAGAGGGTGTTCTCACTTCGAAGTTAGTTCAGCTAGGCCTGGTAGTTATTGATGAAAAATGGAGTTATGACCCAGATGACTGCCTCTCATAAAGGAAAACACCCATAGTGCACATACCACGCAGTCCTACCTAGGAGTCTTGGAGAAATCCACGAGAAGATGACCCAAAGCGGTATATGAATCTAGCCCTCATTCCTAAAGAGGATCAACTACCATGGTTTAAGTTCTATCAACCAATGGGGAAAGTTGATCATGTGAAGAAGGTGTCAGCTATTCTATAGAGGAAAATGGATGATGATGCTTGGCCTGAAGATAAGAAGCAAGCCTTTTGGATATACAAGCAGGAAATTCAATATTCTCAAGTGGGGTTGGGAAACCTCCCTACAGATGAGGTTTTTGAACAAGAATGATAAAAATATAAATGATATTGAAGAAGACTATGATCCTTCCCCAAGCAGAAATGATGAAATAGCCATTATCCAAGAAATTGTAGCACAAGGGGAAAAAGGGAAGCATGTTGAGATAAGAACACCTTCACAAGACCCTGGACCTTTGGCCAAATATAAATCTATAAAGAATCCCATTAGTAGGCCTTGTTGACAAGTCTCAAGGAATCGACCCAACAATACATCTCATTTGCAGAGTCCTCCAAGCGCTAGCATGGCCCCCAAGAAGAAGAAGAACATAGCTAATGTTCCTAGAAGCACTCAAACACAAGTACCTATAGCAACTCAAGTTTCAGCCAGACCAGTAACATCTTTAGCTCAGGTACACTTTCCCCCCTCTTCTCTCTTCTTAATCTCTGGTCTCACCCATGGCCTCATCTTCGCATGCTTCCATTATTGTATATAGTTCCTCAACCATGGTAACATCCATTGCAACAAGTGTGCAATCCCAATCAGTTTCTATATCCGCCAACCTTCTCACATCTTCCTCTCTTAGTGTCACATCATTTGGCATAGGAGTAAATGCTCCTCACTCTGGTCAAACCCCAAGTCAATCAACAACTGCCTCTTTAGTATCATGAGCTTTAGGGTTTGCAAATTATACGCTCCCGATGTCATCAAGAGTTGACCCGCTGTTTTCCTCCCCTACTGGCATTTTGCAAGGAATCCCTCCTTTCTCCCTAATTTCTCTCACTTTGCCTACACAAACATAGTTACAAGCCCCTGTAGCTTCCATTCCATTCACTTTCCCTCCTAGGGCCCCTTTCACAAGGCAAATGGTTCCTTTTCCATTAGAGTTCCTAGAACATGCAGATTCCACCAGGCTCGATCGAGCTCAGAGGGCTCAGAAAAGATAAATAAAAGAGTTTTAGAAGCCTACCGAGTCTTGCATATAGACACTTTATAGTGAAGACCACCATAAACTATTGTTCGTAGCTATGATGCTTAACATCATTAAGCCAACAGGTCAAATATAGCTATAAGACTATGTAGTGCATGCTGTCACCATCGATTTGAAGAAGGTGCGACTACAGGATAAAGTGGAACTCATGGAAGAGACTCAAAGAATGGTGTTGTCTGATTATTTGAAGTGTACTCGACACCTGGATAAAATCACAGTTGAGTTGGATGTAGTTAAAGACACAATCGAACGATTGTAGAAAGAGGGAAGAGCTAGAGAAGCAGAAATCACTCACCTTCAGTCAACAGTGCAACACGAAAAGGCAGCAAAAGATAGGATCCAAAGCACGCTGAATAATGTAGCGACTTTGTTGCAAGTAGAGTAGGCCATGAAAAATAAGATAACCAAAGAGTTCTATGATAAAGAAAAAAAGCTTCTGCAGGTCCTACAAGTTCCTCAGATGTAACGCAGATCCAAGCTCAATTGCAAACCTCTATTAAAGAAAAGGATTAATATTATTAGGAGGTTACTAACGCACAAGCCATCCTCATGGAGGAGAGAAAGGTAAAATATTAGGCCCTATAGGAATTGGAAGAAAAACAAGCTTAGTTTGAGAGAGAGCTTCAAGATGCAAGGTTGGATTTGGAAAATAAGTGGGCAAGCAATGATCATCTAGAGAGAGAAGTGTAGGATAAGAGCACCAGGGTGATAGTTTTACAACATCAAGTATCCAATTCGACCGATAAAATAAAATTGTTGCACAAGAGGATAGAGTCCAAAGAGGCCAAAGTTGAACTCCTCTCTAAACCCTTTGTGCCTCCTCCTGTTCCTCTTCTGGATTTCACTCCCATAGTTCAAGAACTTTACGTTTCTTATTGGGAGAAAATAAATTTTTTTTTTCCCTATTTGCAACCCACCTTTAAGTTCTTAGTGTATTCCTACTTCCTATGCACTGACGTGAGCACCACCATTGAGTAGGTAGTGCGGTCCATTACACCTAAGATCCCTGATGGTCAAAAGCTAGTAAACTAGTTGTATATTGCTTCTAAGCATGAATTAGCCACTATGGGTATTGCAGATCACAAAGAAGTGACCAGGAGGGCTAATGAGTTTTTAACCTGCAACAAGGTAGTAGCACATGCTGCATCAAGTCTATCAACTTTGAGATCCTCAACTGCATTCATAAAGGAATGTTTTGAATGTTTCACAAATCTTGGCCTACCTTTTCTTTTCCTCTCTAATGGTTTAGTCATGAGTGTTGAGTAGGTTGTGAACCTAATGGTGCACCAACAGAAAGATCAATCACTCCTCCAATTTAAGAGAAACCCTCCCAAGATAGGCAAAGTAGGGAATTTGATCCATCCCTTGGCTCAGCTCCTCACTTTATTTGAATTAACTTATAAGGAACTAAATGATTAACCTTTCAAGGAAATAATTGAATTGGATCAAATTTTTCAAGCCCTCAAATCTCAAGCTATGCCCTGATCATAAGATGGTTGGCTTCCCTTGTAGTAGGTCTTCAACAAATTTTTCAAGGTAGAGGCATAAATCTAGTTTGCAGAACCAAAAATTTTGGGTATCGGCTTCCTGTAGGTAGGTTTTCCCCAAAAATCACCAAGAACTGTGAATTTTAATTCATGTTACATCCCTAGAGTTTTCCCTTTTTTCTTTTTTGGTCCTAAGTGTGTTTTATCCTTGCTCGGGGTGTTCCAAACTATAGCTCACACACACTTACCACATGTTGGCATGATGTGCCTTTTTTATGGCTTCTTTTTCCTTTGGTCGCCAAGCCCCACCCGAATATCACGTGGCATTAGCTCTTTTTCTCTCACAAATACTTGCTCACCTTTAAGCAGGGCACATATTGATAGACACGTGGTAGCTTCACGAGAGTTTTTAGGTCATAGATTTGTTGAAAGGTGAGACTCCCCATCCTGCTACCACGCACAGATCTAGAGAAATCTCTAGAAATCTTCATGCATGTTTTTTCCTTCAAAGGTAAGACATTTCTCATGAGGCAGATGATTAAATGATTAACTGTGAACCAATTTTGGGGTTTCATCCCAGATAACTCCATGGAGTTCATTGCAAGAGAATGGTGAGGATGCTTTTTCTTATCCAATGAACAAAGATGTGTGCCTGTCTATGAAAAAGGCCAAAACAATCATCACTTTCATAGTATTTTATGAATGTGCAAGATGATGACAGAATGCCAATTGGTCTATTGTCATAATTTGTTCTTGTTTCTGGTAGTGGGTGGTTAGGATTTCCTCTTTAAATAGAGGATTTTCTATATAATGATGGGGTCCTAAACTTTTATTTTCTTCAAGAAATGCATAAAGATTTCTTGGGCAGGAATTCTAGCCTCAAAGTTATTTTTGTGCCCCTAAATTAAAGCAATCAGATTGTGCCTTAGGCCTTTGTGACTATTTCATTTAGCGTACATAGATAGTTTTCTGTGCATTTTTTAATTTCAATCTTGACTCTAGTAATGTATGCTTGAACTCTACTAGTTGAATCATGTTATAGACTATTTCTTTTAGTAGATGCTCTTATATGTACATTTCTTCATGTTAAATAATCTTTAAATGTATCTTGAGGTATGTGCAGGCATGTAGATTGTTGAATGGGCCTTGGAATTACATGTATATGAAGTTCTCTGTGCCATTTATTTGATAGAATTATCCTTTCAAGATCTCGCCTTAGACTAGATTTATTTTTATGTTCTTTCTTCCCTTTTTCCATCCCAATTAATGAAGAGATGACTTCTAAAATCCCAGAGGTTAATCAGTGAAAATGCTTAGGTTTCCCATCACTGAGTTTCCCATAAGGTTGTTTTTCTAGAAGCAATTATAGAGATCAATAGTAAGTTCAAACCCTAACACATAACACAATATTTTTGTTGTCTAACATTCATTGTTTTGACTGTGAATTTTATTTTTCATTTGCAGCATTCAAGTGGTCATGTCAGGAAACCATGATTCATTGTTTCTATGCTGGCTGGGTGAAGAAGAGTATAAAGGTATGTATGTTTTTCTAATATCATATGTACAAGTTTTCCATAGTGAATAGAGCTGTGAAAGATGAAATCCCAATTTTCTTCATTTTTTGTATGTAAAAATTGAAATGGTATGAAAGCATCCATTGTTTTTACGGCCCAACGAAACACAATTCTATTGTTGTATTTGTTGAAGGTTGCGTGTTAGGGCCCAATGTGTGTTTTGTTAAAAAATACAATGGGTTTCTTTCTTTCTTTAACTTTTCAATTTTTGCAATGCGTCACATTTTTTAGTGTTTCATTTTTGTAGTTAGTGAATTATGCATATGTCTGTGTGTATACATGTGTGTGTTTGTCATTCTTTCTCTCTATATATCATGCACACACACACATAAACATACATTTATACATAGCTAATTAAATCTGGCATAACCAATTATGTTGCATAATTGGCTAAAGCTTGAATAGCTACAACCATGAATGTATTCCCATGTATTCCATGCATGTCATCGATATGGAATTACCGTTTTGGAGCCAAAATAGTTGTGTGCCAACCAATTATGCATATGTTGGTGTGTATATGTGTGTGTGTTTGTCATTCTCTCTTTATATATATATCATGCACACACACACATAAATATACATATATACACATAAATGTGAAAATTGTTAGACAGTTCAAATAACCAGAAGACAACTCAGAGGGGGTGGTGAATTGGTTGTCACAGATTACCAGAACATTAAGCAATTAAAAATTTAATACCAAAACCCAAAAAATTAATACTGGAATGCTTAAACCAAATACCAAAATAGAAGTTAAACCAATTAAGAATAAACAAAAATCATAGGATAAATACCATCCACATGGCACCAAGATTTATACGTGGAAAACCCGGTAAAGGGAAAAACCATGGTGGGAAGCCTACCCACAGTCAAATAATACTTTTGTAGTAAGTAGGTGAATTATAATTGAGGGGCCTGCACTTGTAGGAAGGCCAACATCCTAGAGCTCACTACTCATCACAAAAGGAGTCTCACTGGTTACATAGAAATCCAGACTACAATCCAGAAGAAGTGTATGAACTGCAAAGATAGCATCTTCTATGCCTGAGTACAATTCCAGTTAAGCTCAATATCAGAGGACTAAATCCTCTTACATAAAACCTATTCTATCTCCAGTGATCAACCAAATCCTTTGCTTGAATGATATTACATTATTCGAACATTACATATCCTCACATATTTCCAGACCTTATACCTATCATGATCTGTAATGAGATCTTACATCATATATATACAAACCCTCAACCATAAACAATTGGGTCGGCCACCAGACAATAAACCAATTACATAATTACAAAATATGTCAGCCTTAGACCAAACAAATAATATCCAAAATATAAGACATCCCAAAAACACATCGAGAGGACCAATCCACACATTACATTAAGTTGGTCCATAACCTAGATCAACCGGGACCCAATTTAGGTCCACACTCTAAAGAAATGATCTCCATCCACTAAGTATCGAACATGATCATCAACAACATCCTGAATCTCCACCAGAAACTGCACCAACACCACTTATGCATATCATCAAAGATCTTCATCAAAATATCTATCGGTGAAACCCTGACCGAAACCACAAGCCAAGCTTCGAAGCAAACAAGATAGCATTCAATCACCAGACCAAAACCAACTTACTGAATATGAACATGAGTATCATGAATAAGCCAATTCCATAAGAAAATCATACCGAAGCCTACCGGATCATGCTAGATCCAAACCTACCAGAAACCACTCAACCTACCGGGACTAGAAGGGTGTCGGTAAAGCATCCAAACAACTAGTGTTGACATCAATGACAAAAAATCAATACAATACATAATCAATTCACACAAATGGTCAACAATCTCCCCCTTTGGCATTGATGGCAACACTAGATGTGAAAAACATCTAAGTACCAATAAATGCCAAACAAGTCTCCCCCAATGGATGACAACCAACAATTTCCCCCTCAAAGATATAGCAATGAAGTTTTGAAATAAATACCAAACTCCCCCTGTGAATGATATCTCTGTAAAGCTCTGAATTATACATATATCTCCCCCCCTAATGTATACAACTCCTTAAGTTTTTATTTTTCACATCAATATCTCCCCCCCTTTGACATCAATGCAAGAAATCTGACAAAAATATTAAAGCAAAAATATAAACCATTGAATAAAAAAGCTAACTACTCCCCCTGAGTAGTAGCATCCCCATATTAGTGCCGAAATGAAAAATATCTCTGCAAATGCATACCAGACTGATGCCAAACCACATCAATCAAGTCTCTACTGGAGGGGCAGAAACCCCTAATCTATCTCTAAAGTATTGAAATGATTATTTGGGAAAAGGTTTAGTGCAAATATCTACAATCTACTCTTTAGTGTTCACATAAACCAGTCTAACTTCATTTGCTTCCACCTTTTCCTTCAAAGACTTTTACCTGATAGATATGTGTTGTGTCTTAGAATGAAATACCAGATTCTTTGATATATCAATAGCAGTAGAGTTATCACATTGAATAACTATCAGTCCATCACAATCCTCCTTTATATCATTCAACATTTTCTTCATCCATAAAACTTGTGTATAGTTAGATGCAGTAGCAACATATTCGGCTTTAGTAGTAGATAAAGAAGTACATGATTGCTTCTTATTGAACCATGAAACCAACTTCTTTCCAAGAAAGAAAGCTCCACCGAAAGTACTTTTCTGGTCATCAACATCTCCAGCCCAATTTGCATTTGTATATTACATAATATAAAGTCATTATCCTTAGGGTACCACAAACCATATTCTGATGTACCTTGTAAGTATGTAAAAATCCTTTTCACCGCACTCTCATGATTTTCTCTAGGATCACTCTGAATCTTGATACAATACAAACATCATTCATTATGTCAGGCCAAGTCTAAGTCAAATAAAGCAGACCTCCAATAATAGATTTGTATTTTGTAGGATTTACTGGTGCAAAAACATCTTTTTTTATCAATTTCTCGCTTGTAACCATAGGAGTACTTATCGGTTTAGAATCTCTCATACCAAATTTCTTCAACAATTCCCTAGCATACATATTTTGATAGATGAAAATACCTTTATCAGTTTGAGTAATCTACAACCTAAAAAAAATGCATTTCCCCAATCATAGACATCTCAAATTCTTTCTCCATATTCTTAGAAAATTCCATGCATAACTTACCTTCACCTCCAAAAATAATATCATCAACAAATACTTCAATAATTAGTATCTCATCATCAGTGACCTTATAATATAAACTACTGTCAGCATTACCCTTAGTAAAACCAAGCTTCAAATGATATTTATCCAACCTTGCATACCAAGCTCTAGGTGCTTGTTTCAATCCATATAAAATTTTCCTTAACCTACAAACCATGTTTGTATCATCTGATAGTGAAAAACCATCAGGTTTCTCAATATAAACTTCCTCATTAAGATCCCCATTCAAAAATGCACACTTAAAATCCATCTAATAAACCTTGTAATTCTTATGAGCAACATAAGAAATAAATAATCTCACGGCTTCAATCCTAGCTACAGGTGCAAAAGTCTCTCCATAATCAATTTCTTCCTTCTGAGAATATCCTTTACAAACCAATCTATCCTTATTCCTTACAACTTGACCATCCCCATTCAATTTATTCCTAAAAACCCATTTAGTTCCAACAACATTCTTATTTTTAGGCCAAGGAACCAAAGTCCATGTGTTATTTTTCTCAATCTGATCTAATTCATCTTTCATAGCTTTCAACCAATATTCATCTTTACATGCCTCAATTACTGATACCGGTTCGACTTGAGAAATTAAACATACCTCCTTAGTTGTTAGTCTTCTTCTTGTCATTACTCCATTGTTTTTATCCCCAATGATCTGATCTTCTGAATGATTTAATCTCAAATACCCAAGAGTCTTCTGACTCTCTGTTCCTCTTCCCAGTTCTTCAGTTACTGTAGAATTTTTTGATACTGCCGGAGTAACTGGTTCAACACTCTATTCTGGTAAAGGTGCTACTAGTTAAGATATAATCATTTCCACCACTGGTTCCTTCTCATAAACTTTGATTTGACCTCTATTCAGCTCATCCACTTTGAAATTAGCACTTTCCACAATTCTCTGCAATCTCTTGTTATAACATCTATATGCCTTGCTTTCATTAGAATAACCAAGAAATATCCCTTCATCACATCTAGGATTAAATTTTCTAATGATATCATCTCTCCTAATATAACATTTACTACCAAAGATTTTGAAATACTTAATTGTAGGTGTATTGCCAAACCATAATTCAAAAGGTGTCTTACCAGTTTCTCCTTTGATATGTACTTTGTTGAATGTATAAACCATTGTGCTTACTGCTTCTCTCCAGTAGATATAAGGTAGACTAGCTTCCATCATCATTTTTCTAGCAACATCCAAGATAGTTCTGTTCTTCCTTTCCACAACTCCATTCTGCTGAGGTGTGTGAGGAGCATAAAATTGTCTTCTTATACCATGATTCTCAAAAAAGTTATTAAACTCACCAAATGTGAATTCTCCACCATGATCTGACCTCAAACATTTAATCTTCAATCCTATCTCAGTTTCCACTTTTGCCTTAAAGATCTTAAACTTTTCAAATGCTTTAGATTTTTCCTTTAGAAAAGTAACCCACATCATTCTATAATAATCATCAATGATTACAATGAAATATCTATCACCTTGAAAACTTTTAACTCTAGCAAGGCCACACAAATTAGTATAAATAAGATCAAGAACATCATCAGATTTATCTTGTATACTCCTAAAAGAGGCTCTGACCTATTTCCCCATTTGACATTCTTTACATACCGGATTATAGGGCTTCATAATCTTAGGTATATCTCTAACTATCTTAGTTGAACTAATCTTCACAATGCAATCAAAATTCACATGACACAACCTTTTATGCCATAGCCAACTTTCATCAATTTGTGTAATCAAACATGTCTTCTCACCGGACTTCAAATGAAATATATTACCTTTTTTCTGTGTATCAATTGCAATCTCCTAACCAGATTTGTTAATGATTTTGCATTTTCCATCTTTGAGCTGTAATTGAAATCCCTTATCCACCAATTGTCCTACACTCAAAATATTATGCCTTAAACCTTCAACATAATAAACATTGTCAATATTGTTCTTACCATCCAATGATATAGGTCCTTTTCCTTTGATTATACATGCTTTGTCATCTCCAAATCTAACCAGACCACCATCAAATTCTTGCAAAGATAGAAACTTCTCTTTGTCTCCATACATATGATGTGAACAACCACTGTCAATTACCCATTCATCCTTGTCTTCAATTTTAGCAGCAAGTGCCTTCTCTTCAGGTACATTCTCTTCTAGTGCTGGGACATCTTCCTTGATAGCCAAGAACACCCATTCCTTCCCATTGCTGTAACCACTAGCAAAGTCTTTTGCCAGTTCATCATCAGAATCAATAATGCCTTCCTCATCTGCTATGTAGCATGATTTGTCTATGTTTTTATGTACTTATACTTGTTCTGATATCTAGGGTTAGGCTTAAAAGATGTTCTAACTTGTTCTTCAAATCTTGAATTTCTTTTAGGACATCTAGATGCAAAATGACCAATATTATTACATGCAAAACATTTAAAAGGTGCTTTTCCTTCATACTTACTTCTTACTAGTCCTTTAGGTACTCTTCTAACAAATAGTTCTTCAAGTTACTCAAACTCATCATCTTCTCTCTTCATATCATCCAATTCCTTTTTATATAAAGCTTTCCAATCTTACTTACTGGCTGCTGATGCAGATGCATGAAAAGTAGGTTCAGTCTTCATAGCTCTAGAAGGTCCAAATTCTTCAAGCTCAAAAGAAAATAATTTCCCAACCAAAGTATCTCTGTTGACAAATGTATTAGCCATTATTCTCAACTCATTAATAGCATTAGCCTTCATCTTGTAAGCCAGTGGTAGGGCTCTCAAAACTTTAGAAACAATTTCATCTTCACTCAGAGTTCCACCACAACATTGAATTCCCATAATAATCTCATTTACTCTTTCCATGAATGCAGTAATCCTTTCATCTTCTTCCATCTTCAAGTTTTCATATCTCACCTGGTAACCATCAAGTTTAGCAATCTTCACTATAGGGTCACCTTCATTAAGAGTCTCCAACTTATCCCATATAGCCTTTCTAGATGATTTGTCAGTCAATCAGGTTAGCCACCAGACAATAAACCAATTACATAATTACAAAATATGTTGACCTTACATCAAACAAATAATACCCAACACATAAAACATCCCAGAAACACATCAAGAGGACCAATCCACACGTTAAATTAATACGGTCCATAACCTAGATCAACCGAGACCCAATATAGGTCCACACGCTAAATCAATGATCTCCATCCGCCAAGTCTTGAACATGATCATCAACAGCATCCTTAATCTCCACCAGAAACTACACCAATACCATTTATGCATATCATCAAATATTTTCATCAAAATATTTACTGGTGGAACCCTCGCCGAAACCACAAGCCAAGCTTCCAAGCAAACATTATAGCATCTGATCAAGAGCTTCTTTAGGAATTCCAAGAAAGTGCTTCATTCCAAAAGCTTGTAGAAAGGCTCATGGAAAATGACAAGGAAAAATACTTACTCATGCTCACAAGCAAAGGAGTCAAACTCCCTGAAGACCTTGACACAGATGTGTTTAGAATGAGACCTCAACATTACAAATATCAAGAGTGACAATGGGAAGGAGAAGCACGCAACCCTGAACAAGATATCCCTGAGAAAAACATACCAGAACAACATACACCAAGACAAAACATCCCTAAGAAAAACATACCGTTCCATACACCATTTCAACCCAGGATCAATACGAGGGAAGAACTCTTCCCTCGGCAAAACAATACACCTTTGGTTGCCCTTACTCAACAAATGCAAGACATGCAACAAGGGACGACGGTGCAGTACTCATTAAATGAAATCTGTCCTTATCCTTTTGACAGAAGATTGCACATGATTCCTTTTCCTCCAAACTCTGACATACCTAAATTTGACAAATACAATGGAAAAAGTGAACCCCGTGATCATGTCAGAGAATTTTGTACCATGAGTCTTGAATTTTCTCATGATGACACCTATCTGATGAGGTTATTCCCAAGAAGCTTGGGAGGACAAACAATGGAATGGTTATCCAACATTACACCGCCTGCCAGATCATTTGATGAATTGGTTAACAAATTCATAACATAATATTCCTATAACATTCAACATGCTATAACCATGCTAGACATCTGCAACACCAAACAGAAAAACAATGAAACATTCATGATATTTCTTCAACACTGGCGACGTATGGTTTCACGATATCCTCAAGACATTTCTGAAAAGGAGAAAATGGAAATCTTTATCGACAACTTGAATGGTGAAATGAGTTATAGACTCAAACTCCAATGCATACCATCTTTTGCTAAACTAATCGAAAACAACATTCAAGTAGAAGAAGCATGTGTCAAAAAGGGAACGCTCAAATTCTTCAAAGAAGGAACAAATTCATCAAACTACAATAACCAAAACAATAGCAACTTAGACAAGTCTCGATTCTGGACTCGAAACAAAAACAAAGGCAACAATGAATCACATGATCCAAAATCTAAGCAACCAGTGCTCTCATTATCAGGAAATTCTCAAGCTACAAAGAATCCTAAAGGTGCTAACCCAGATGCTAACACATACGCACCGAATACCAATCAAGGTCAACCTAAAGAAAACAACACCAACAATACTCAAAACAAAACCACCAATCAAGGACCTAATAAAAATTCACGCGATGGCACCAACAATTTCCAAAAACGTGCCTTCACACCACTAGGACAATCACTAGAGTTAGCATTCAGAGAGCTCCCAGGAAACAAGATTCTCTCTTTGCCTGCAATCAGCAACTATGAACCCCAAATCAAACCACCTTGGTGGAATGACTCACATTATTGTGATTTTCATCGCAACAAAGGTCATCGAATGAATGATTGCATGAGATTGAAAAACATTGTTCAAGATATGATTGATCGAGGTGATTTAACGGTAGATGGTCTCAAAACAAATGGTGACCACAGAGCCTTTAAAAATCCTCTTCCAAATTACAACAAAGATGGAGCTTCAACCTCAAATGATACACATGGATCTCATATCAACCACATCTACAATAACACCATCAATCACATATCAGCTGAAAACCATCATGTGAATGTCATCACAATCCGAGACCAACATGATCATGAATCTATCAATGTAAAAACTAGAGCTCAGAATTATGTCTTGAAGAGACATACATCACCTACAACCACTACACCAAAAATCCAATATGATTTAGTCAGCCAACTACACAAAACTCCTGCTCAAATATCTATACTAGAATTGCTGAAACTGTCGCCAAAACACAAAGACATATTGGAACAAGCACTATTGGAAACCAATGTACCTCAAGATCTGGATGCAGACGGATTTCAAGCCATGGTCGCTCATATGACAGGGCCTCATAATCTCACCTTCTCAGAGCATGATAATACTTCCTTAAGTCATCTGCATAACACTCCCCTCCATATTGAAGTCATCGTTTATAAACACCAATTAAAAAGAGTATTGATAGATGGAGGAGCTAGACTTAATATATATACCTTAAAACTTATCCGTGCGTTAGGCTTCTTAGAGGAGTCTATTGATCCACATAAAAAGATTACCATAAAGGCATATGATGATGAGGAAAGATCATCTAAAGGAACCGTGATGTTACCCATACAATTTGGACTAGTGCAAAAGGATACTATGTGTCAGGTCTTAGACATAGACCTCACCTACAATATTTTATTAGGTCAACCCTGGATACATGAAATGCAAGCAGTGCCTTCTACATATCACTAGTGTGTCAAATTTCCCTATAATGGACAAGAGGTCTCTATATCTGTTGATCACAATCCATTTCAACATTGAAATGCAATGGGGGCAGCCCAGGACAGTTTGGTTCCCCATAATAGAGAAAAACATAAATCCTCAACATTAGATCTATAGAAGGCAAAGCCCAAATCATTACCTAGAGATTTCAAGCAGAAAATGCAAATCAGAGAACAAAGTATGGGTGAATACTCTTTGGAACCCATGTGTTTGGCCAAATTACCAACATCACCCAGATCTCATGAATTACCGACTCCATCAACACATCAGGTAACTCAGCCCATCACCAAATTTGATGGTACCTTCATCCAACTAGGCACTCTAGAACAAGAATCAGAAGATAAGGACATTCTTAGCTAGTTATACAAAGATGAGGAAGAAGATAACAGAGCAGCTGCGCTGGATATAGTTCTACCAACGCACCTATATGGAAAGGGCTACTTAATCATGCAGCAAATGGGATATGATGGTAAAGGACCTATTGGAAAATGCAAAG
Organism: Cryptomeria japonica; assembly: GCF_030272615.1. Lineage (NCBI taxonomy): Eukaryota > Viridiplantae > Streptophyta > Pinopsida > Cupressales > Cupressaceae > Cryptomeria > Cryptomeria japonica. The sequence goes on from NC_081410.1 coordinate 337,214,612, forward strand.
AAGGAGTTACTGAACCCATAGATCTTCCTTCACAGCCCAGTAGAGACAAAACAGGATTGGGTTGTAAACTCACTTTCCTATTAAGAAAGACACCACGCATCACTCCAAAACCTCAATGGAAAGAAAAGAAGAAGTACAAAGAAGAATCCTGGCAGGAAGCACTATTTGAGTCAGCAGAAACAATCCACAAAGCACGTGAACGTCAAGAACAAAAGCAACATTAGGAAAAGCTTCTCAATCACAAGAAGGTCATATCTACAGCAGTAGCTCATATTCAAACACCAATATCTCAAAAACTAATAGAATCATCTCCTGATACCATTATTCCTCCCCAAGGAGGCACAGTCTATAAACAAATACAAAAAGTAGAAGTAGGATCCGACACCGAATCAGCAAAGACTATCAAACTGGTATCCATCATTAAAGATCTATTTTCACCATACAACATACCTGTTTATAGAACTGATAGAATCTAGGATGATGCCTCAGAGACTGATTCTAATGAACATGAATGGGGTAGCTGCTCAAATGCTACTGGAGATATCACTGACAATACTGGTACCATATCCATTTCTCAGGAAGAGCATAACGTAGAACATAGACCTCTTGAGTTTGGACCGCAAAATATCTATGACGCCAAGGAAAGCAAATAGAAACATTATGAACAAGTCTATACGGAAGATGATACCATCGAAGACCTTGATGAAATCCTTGAAACCAATACCCATCACAATGAAACCTCTATCTTGACACTTATAGTAGCATAACTTGATCCACCAAATGATTCCTTACTGCTTGTCTTTCCCGACCTCATTGACTGGGACGAACCCGAAATACATGATATACCAATTTTCCCAGACAATGAATCTATTATCCACTACCTATGTACCATTAACCCGAAAATAGGCTCTACCAATGAATGAAGTAACGATGTCTGCAAACTATGGAGTCCCAAGTCTCTCAATCACAAAAATGAACCAAATAAAGGATCTGATGCTGAAAACCAGTCAATGGTAGCTCTAAATAAAAAAAAAAAGTAAAAATAAAGGATGCATCTAAGGGTGAAAACATTTTTAAGGCACCTAAGGATGGGAGACTTGACACTCCTCCTGAACATTTTCATGAGCAATCACCCATATTGATTGAGCCCACTCAATCAATCAATATTGGTACTACAGAAGTAGCCAAAAACATACACCTAGCAGAATCTCTGACAGAGGAGGAAAGATCGGCATTTCTTATCTTTTTTAAAGAGAAGCAAATTAACTTTGCTTGATCATATGCAAATATGCCTGAAATTGATCCACACTTAATCATGCATCACTTGTCCATCTCTCCAAGAGTTAAGCTAGTCAAGCAAAAACTATGAAAGATGAATCCATAGGTGGCACTCATGGTCAAGGCTGAACTGGAGAAACTATTAGATGTCGGATTCATTCGACCCATCGACTATGTAGAATGGATCTCCAACATAGTGCCAGTATCAAAACCAGATGGCAGTATCAAGATCCGCACTAATTTTAGAGATGTCAACAAAGCCTGTCCAAAGGATGACTTTCCTCTACCCAGTATCGACATAATTGTAGACCTCATAGCAGGCCATGCAATGCTCTCACTAATGGATAGTTTTTCAGGCTATAATCAAATAAAAATAGCCCCAGAGGATCAAGATAAAATAGCATTTACTTATCCTTGGGGAACCTACTATTGGGATGTTATGCCTTTTGGCTTAAAGAATGCAGGAGCTACTTATCAAAGAGCAATGACAACAATCTTTCATGACATGATGCATACCTTCATGGAAGACTATGTGGATGATCTGCTAGCCAAATCCTTCACCAGAGCAGAACACCTCAGCATCCTAACAAAGATCTTTGATCGATTGGAGAAATTCCAAGTCAAGCTCAACCCTAAGAAGTGTGTCTTTGGGGTTACATCAGGAAAATTACTAGGCTACATCATCTCAGCTAAAGGTATTGAAGTGGATCCAGAAAAGGTACAAGCCATTATGGAGATGCCACCACCAAAGAATATCAGTTAGCTCAGATCTCTACAAGAATGACTCCAATCAATCAGGTGATTCATTGCTCAACTAGCTGATAAAAGTCTACCATTCAATCATTTGCTCCATAAGAATGTACCTTTCATATGGGAAGCCAAGTGTGTAGAATATTTTTATCAAATCAAACAATATCTGGTGAACCCACCAGTTCTAGTACAACTGGTAGTAAGAAATCCCCTTATTTTATATATTTCAACAACAAATATATCACTGGGGGCACTGTTGGCACAAGAAGATCAACAAGGAAAGGAGCGAGCCATATACTACATCAGTAGGACATTGAATGGCTATGAACTCAACTATACATTCATTGAGAAGGCTTGTCTAACAGTAGTCTTCACATCTCAAAATTTTTGACATTATATGCTAGCACACACAATTAAGCTAGTGGCAAAATGTGATCCTCTCAAATATCTACTTAGCAAGGCAGCTCTTACCGGTTGGTTGGCTAAATGGGTCATGATTCTTATTGAATTTGACATCCAATACACAGAAAGAAGAGCCATCAAAGGAAAAGCAATTGTAGATCAACTAGCTGAAGAACTGCTACTAGGAAAACAAACTATGGAGATTGAATTTTTGGATAGAGACGTTCTTACTATTTCTACCACACAATGGACCCTATACTTTGATGGATCCTACACACAACATGGTTCAGGTGTTGGCATTCTATTCATCACTCCTGAAGGGCATACCATACCAAGATCATATCGGCTTATGTTCCCATACATGAATAATGTGGCTGAATATGAGGCATTGGTTATAGGCATCAAAATGGCCATAGAATGGAAAATCACAGAGTTAATGGTCTATGGAGATTCACAACTAGTCTTCAATCAAATCAACAACGACTATTAGACAAAGGATGACAAGCTACTACCCTAAAAATGAATGGTGGATGACTTTAAACAATATTTTGTATGCATCACCTTCGAGCAAATACCAAGGTTGAACAACAAAGCAACCGATTCCATGGCTACAATCGCTTGATTACTACAAATTCCAGAGCAACTGTTCTCCCTAGCCTATGAACACTCTGAATCCCATGTTGTCTATGCCTTAACCGGTTCGGATTCTCCATTGTATGGACCAATATATGATTATCTAAAGAACAACATCCTACCCATTGACCAATCCCGTAACCAAAAATGTAATTTTATCCGACAAGCTGCCCATTATACCCTTACTGCTGATACTTTGTACCGTCGAGGTTTAGATGGTACTCTTCTTCGTTGCCTTGATCGAAATGAATCTGATTTCACTTTACATGAGCTTCATGAAGGTATTTGTGGCACACATTCAAGTGGGACTACTCTTGCTAAAAAGATTCTAAGGATGGGATACTACTGGCCTACAATGGAAAAAGATTCTTACCACTTCACCAAGAAATGTCCTAAGTGCCAGATCCATGGCAATTTGATACATGCACCAGCACAAAAACTGCATCCATTTACAACATCCTGGCCCTTTTGTTAGTGGGGACTAGACTTGGTTGGCAAAATTCATCCTTCATCTTCAAATGGACACAAGTTCATTATAACTGCAACAGAATACTTTACCAAGTGGATAGAAGCAGTCCCCATGACCACAGTAACAGGAAAACAGATTTCATGTTTTATCCTGAACTATCTAATCTATAGATATGGTATTCCAAGTTCCATCATCACCGATAATGGATTACCATTCAAAAACCAAGATGTTTGAGAACTATGTGAACAATTCAAAATACAACATTGGTTCTCTACGCCATGCTACCCCCAAGGGAATGGTCAAGTAGAAGCATCCAACAAAACAATACTGAAAATCCTCAAGAAAATAGTAAATGATGCAGGCAAAGATTGGCATTTACAACTCAGTCCAGCACTTTGGGCATACAGAACCAGCATCCGTACACCTACAGGAGCCACACCTTTCTCATTGGTCTATGGATCTGAAGCTATTTTACCACTAGAAGTAGAAATTCTGTCTCTTAGAGTCTCTCTAAAAGGATTAATTCCGGATGAAGAGTATCGAGTCAACCGATTGCAAGAACTGGAACTATTCGATGAAATATGTCAACATGCTTACACTCATCTCAAAGCATATCAGCAACGCATGTGCAGAAGCTACAAACACAAGGTCATCCCTCGCAACTTCAAAGTTGGTGACCTAGTCCTCAAAGAAAATCCAAAAAATCAGCAAGATCGAGAAAAGAAAGGGAAATTTAAACCTAACTGGTTGGGTCCCTATGTCGTCATATCAGTCTATGGATCAGGTTCTTATCAGTTTACAACTTCAGAAGTAGATGTGCTCAACGAACCAGCTAACAACATTCATTTGAAGAAATACTACACTTAAGTAGCCTAATGCACGGAAAAGTAAAAAAACCAAAAAAATCAAAAATCAAGAAAAACCAAATAAAAAAGTACAATAAAAACAACTAGTGAAAACTTGGTCACAGGTGCTATTGTGAGAGGACAACTCCTTCGTCTATATCTATCCCCCTACAGTAAAGTACTATCGACCATCACCCGACACTTAGCAAATATCTAGTCAGGACATACTTAGCATAGTCACTATCCTGGTTTATCCATATATCCTCTCACCGCATTTTACCATGGCTTGGTAATCACTATACATATTCACATCAAGAGGCACACTCAGCTAGGGGCAATAAATCGTCAAAACTTGTGGCACATTCAAGACATCAAGACTATTTGCAAAACTTAGAAACACCACTTCCAACAACCAAAAACTTACTTCATCATAGAACAAAACATTGGATCACTAAAACAAGAAACACAAAAAAATTCTAAGATGGATGATATTCTGAAGTACTAAAGGTTGCATTATCGCATAAAGTCTTGACTATTTTTGCATTTGAACTTTTTAAATTATTGGATTATCTACATTTTCTCACTAATGCTTCAAAGCTAGAGATCATGGGAAAACTCCAATATTTTCTTAGTGTTTTGTCTGTGAGGCGATCACTTGTACTGTGTAAATACTTGTCTCAAGACATGATACATCGAATATCACTGAAGACATGATTCCATTTTACGCATACAAATGGTTTAATCTTGTCTGTTTATACACAATCTGCACTCTGGTCGTCCTGGTTCAATTATACCTTGACGCTTGTGCTATCTTGCAAAATCAAACATCATGTAAATTTTTCTCAGGTCATTATGGTTCAATTATACCATTATGCTTGTATAAATTTTCAACATATCCCAAACAAATCAATGCTCAATGATGATACCTATATCGAAAGCAAATAACATATGGTTATATCGGGATGACAAATACAGAATGAGGATGCTCCAAAAATAAATAGTTGCATATCATTTTACAAATAGTTGCATATCATTTTACAATTGGTTGCATATCATATCATACATCTCATTTTCAAGATACATCTCACATCATTCTCATTATCATACATCTCATTTTCAAGATACATCTCACATCATTATCATTATCATACATCTCATTTTCAAGATACATCTCACAACATATCAAATCATACATCATCATGCATCATATCATCTATCTAAGCATTACATCATCATAAAGTAAAGAAAGAACATATAGAACATGCATCCATAAGACATCACATGATCAAAGAAAATGGTGTCATCTCTATATATATATCAAAAATGGTCAAAATGTACAAAATCTGTCATGTCTGTGCCCAGTACAAACAAAAAAATGATCTAAAAATACAATAGAGACGTCATCTCTCAAGTATGACTATCTCCTGAGGGGGATGGTCTCCCAGCTGATGTCCCAACTCCAGGATCTCCAGGAGGATCCTGTCTCAAGGGCCCCATCATGCCTTTTCTCTCTGATTGTGACCCAGTCTCTTGAGATCAACTCTATCTTGCTTGCATAAAGCTTTGCACTCTACGCTCCCTGGGCACGACATCCTCATAATGGCATCGATAATACTCTGCCTCCCTCACTCTCAAAGACAGCTCTCTCATGATGTCTCTCATCAGACCACCTACTGCCATTCTCTGAATGCTCTCTACTAGCTCCTCCACTCGACCGCACCACTCTATCTCCGTATCATGCTCTAGGGTCAGCTGGGTAATTTGACGCTGCTACGTCAATATCTGTGCCTGTAGCTGCTAAACTGTCAACTGCAGAGTCCTGATCTGAGCATCCTCCACATATGTCAGGACTCGGACCCATAGGGGCACCTATGAAGGGGTACCCCCTATCCCTCTGCCTGTCCTAGGTGTTGGTGGCGGTAACTCATCAATCCTCCTCCTCTATGCTGGCCACCTCTACTCATTCGTACCTCCCACCACTGCCATCACCTCTCCCACTCTCCCATCCTCCCCTTCTCTGATCGCCAACCCTCCTCTCCCTCTGTCCATCACAGCTCGTCGAACTGCTCTCTCCATCTGACCTCCCCCATCTCTACCCCTGTCTCCTCTCCTCCCCTGATATCCTCTCCCCCGTTGTCCTCCTCCACCTCCATCATCTCCATCATCACCATCTCCCCCAACCTCCTCCTCATCATCATCAAAGGCAGGTCGTATCTCCACAGGATCTGATATCCTAGCCATAACACAAGCTGTAAACAAACCAGCAAACTCATGTGTCATCCCCGCATCTAGTATCTCGGGAACATAGTCCCATGTCTGACTCGCTAAGGTGGAGAACTCCTCTATAGCTGCTCCGCTATCAATAGTAGGGCCCCAATCTGGTATGTCCTGTCTCTAGCATGCATACAAGAAGGTCCCCTATGGTATACCTTGCTGTTGACCATACTGTCGGAAAACCCTGCCCACTTGGAATCTCTCAATCACAAAGGGCATCCACCCTATCAAAAATTGACTCATGAAAACATAAGGCATCTCTAGCCCATCCTCAGCCTAGACCTTACAATCTGTATACAGTCGCCAGATGACCGTATCTATGTCATCCAAAACCCTCCTCCAATGCTCAAGTTTGCCTAGCTTACGCTGGACAACTAGACCCCTGTAACCATATGCATATGCCCACCCAATAGGCATGTCTCTATCCACCAGTGGCCTCGCTACTGGAATGTGCTCCCAGCACCATACCTATAAGAGTGTCACGCCAGTCGACAAATTGCCATAACCCAGATATACAACTTCATGTAGGTCCCTGTACAAGTGAGCTAACATGGCTGATCCCCAAGCAAACCTATGGCCCTGGGTCACCATCTCCTCAAGCACCAATCCCCAACCCACTGAGAATCCCTTCGACCTACGGTCGGGACAAAGGAATCCACCAATGAAACCTGCTAGTACTGACGGGAGAGTCACATAGTCCAGATCCAGGAACTCCTGCCATGGGATCTCATACCCACACACTGTCTCATCATGGAAAATGCGCCGTAGTGCTTCAGTCCCACCCTCCTCAGTCTACTCATATGGCAATAAAACACCTGCTATGGGAATCCACAAAATCTTGTAATAGTCCTCTGAAGTAACTGTCATCTCACCAGTAGCAAAGTGAAAGGTGTTCATATCACTATGCCACCTCTCGGCAAGCATTGTAAGTAGACCCTGGTTCACAGTGAACCGAGGCATATCCAACAAAGATGATAAGCCGCATCTCTCAATCACATCTAGGTTAGCCTGTGCCAACCGTGGTATCAATGCCCAAGGTCTAGGGAATTGCTCTCATGACTGCACCACTCCTAATCGCTCCTGTCAAAAAGCAAAACAAGTCCAATATCAGTTTTCACATCAAAACAAAGATATCAAAATCAAAATCCCATAAAAAACATGAAACAATTTACAAAATCTAATCAAGTTCCACATCATATCATTCCATATCAACTTGTAACACAACTCAAGTTTTCAAAAACCATATCAAAACTTGTAAAACAACTCAAGTCTCCACATCACATAAACTTGTAAAAAAAATCAAGTTTCCCACCCATATCAGCTTGTAAAACAACTCAAGTTTCCAACCCATATCAGCTTGTAAAACAACTCAAGTTTCCAACCCATATCAGCTTGTAACACAAATCAGGCTCCACACATATGAACTTGAAATAGTGCAAATCAAATCATGGTTTGATCAAAACAACATATCAATAACTTGAAAAATCACAAATTAAACCAAGTTATATCAATACTCATATTGGACAACTTATCAAAAACATGACAAAAGACATAGCAAATGGCAAAAATCCACCTCCCCAGGCAAAACTGACCTTTTCCTATGTAATTTTTCACATTCAAAAATCACTAAATCTTGCAAAACCCGATCCATGCGCTAATTAAACTTGGCTATGCACTAAACTATATCCATGCGCTACCTTGTTTTCTCCACGTGCTAATCTATCTACCTTATGCTCTAGACTAACTCTACGTCCTATCCTTTTTTCTCCATGCGCCAACTAATCTACCCTAAGCGCTAAAACTGACCCATGTGCTAACCTATCCTATGCTTGCATTACCTATTCAACCTTATGCGCTAGGTCTAACCTATGCACTACATCCCCCTACCCATGCGACCCCCTGTGGACCCTATGCGCTAGGTTTGACCTATGCACTACCTTTTTAACCCGAAGCGCTACCCTATGTTCATCATGCGCTAACCTGAGGCCATGCACTACCCTAAGCATTTTCGGATGCTTCCCTAAATTAATACCCTATGTGCTACTAAATTTTTCATATGCGCTAAACTAAGACTTCTATGTGCTAAAACGTTAAAACCGAATTTCCAAAATAAAAAACTAACCAAAAATGATCAAATTAAAAATCAAAAAGGGGTCAAAAGGGTTGACTTACTGGTGGTCCATACGTGGTAGGCCTCCGATGCCTCCGAACGCGCTTGAATCGATGCGTAGAATAGGGAATAGGCATTTTGTCTTCTCTCCAAAAGTCTTTTTCTCCAAAGTCAACAAGCACAAATGAGACAAAACAATGCACTTTTTCCCTTTTATAGGGTAAAATGAAATTAGGGTTAGGGAAATGAGCATGTAATTTTCGTGCGGTCTCCCTCATATCCTCGCACACATCAATTATTGGGAGATGAATCAATTTAAACATTTCACCTAGCCAAAATTTTGCATTGCACATGCAATTATCAAATCAAATTAAATTTTTCAAAATTTTGATTCATCTCCCGAGGGGGCATTATCACCATCGTTTATCAAATCTGAGGCATCACACATCAAATCTGGGGCACAACATAAAAATCCATAAAAATGACATTGATCATAAAATCGCAACGACACATCATTTTCTTTGAAATAACATGTGCACACACGTCACTTCAAAGAGGGGCAAAATGTAGACGTATAAAAATGACCATATTCCTAAAATGAATATTTTATGTTCATTTCTCTATTTAATTAAATCCAATTTAATTAAATTACCCACATTCCTCTATTTAATTAAGTAAATTACTCAATTAAATTCACTATACCATTTAATAGGATAAAATCATTTTATTCAATTAAAGCCCCTATCCACTTTTTAATTAAATTCAAATTTAATTAAAATAGTTATCCTAAATTAAATAAATCTAATTTATTTAATTGCAACCAAATTGAATTAAATTCAATTAAAACCTATTTTCCCTCACCCACTTGCAAAATCCTACACCTTCCACTTGCATCCTAACCCTCTTTCTAACCTCTTCTAGATTCTTCTAATCCTGATTAATTAGCCCAAACCCATCCATTATCCCTTTTCCCTAAATTTGAGGAGGCCACTTCTCAAATTTGGAGTAAAGTCTTCAAAAAGCATTAAAGCCTTTATCCATTCAACAAGCTAACTTGTTGAATACCCCAAATTTGGAAGGACTCTTACAAATTTGTCCCAAAAGTCTTCATAACCATTAATGGTTAACTCAACCCTCTTACATGGTTAAAGAATTTCCATAAACTCAACCTCCATGTAACCTAGGGGTCTCATCAAGCATTTATTGCTTTGACCATGGTTATCCTTAAACCTTTGCATAAGAATTTATCCTTTGGGTAAAAGCTTTATCCAATGGATAACCCTAGCTTAACCTTAACCCTTAACCCCTAGGGTAACCATGAGGTCTTCTCAAGCATTTAATTCTTCTTACATCTCCTCTCAACCAACCTTATGTTGACAATTGTCACCATTTCATTGGTGCCAATTGCAAACATGGATTCCCAACTTTCAAACTCAACCCTTGATTAAATATTTCAATCCTAGCCATCCATTGCCCTATTTTTGCTATAAATAGAGCTCTCATTCCTCCATTTTTGAGATCATCCAAGTCTTTAGCATCACACTTATACTCAAATCCATTCAAGCTTTCATATTTCATATATGCTCATCATTTAGCCTCTCTTTTAAATAGGAATTAATCTAAATATGCATATTTAGAGTATGTTCCTTATCATTTAGCTTAAATCATAAACTAATATAGTATGCTAGGATAGTCTTGTTTACTAACCTTGTCATCTTATAGCTAGTTTATTGCATTTGTAGCATCATGCATAGCTTAGGATGCATCTCATCTTAAAATCAACAAAAGCATCCCTTGTTCTTGCATTTGTCATCCTTAAACCATTTTGCTCAGTGATCTGAGAGCAAAAACATTGGTTTGAGGGACCGTGTAAGATAGAGAACCATGGAACCATCCTTGGGAAGCTGAGCCATACTTCATGACTCCATAGCTTGCACCAAGAAGTCATGTGGGTGTGTGAGCAAGACTCCCTAGAGCTCCGTTTTTCACATATCGAGTTCTATCGACCTGCTTTTCCCGCATATAGAAAGTTTCGATGCTTTCAATATCATAAGCATTCGTTGGAAAGGAAATACCATAGCTGACCAAATGGCTACCATCGGAGTGCAATTTGATGCTGTTATGGACTTACTCACCAGCTCCCAAGTAGTCAGCACGGTTGTCCACCCGGCTATCCCTGATAATGATAATCACTGGCAGGTGTTCGAGAGTGATGAACAAATTACTTTGTTCATCCAAAGCTTGGGAGAATTTGTTGATTAGCTGCAACCTAAGATAAAAGAAGCCTATGGGAATCAGGTCATCCAGCTGAGATCTAACAAGCTCCCTAATGGTTTGATCACTTTAGAGAACCTGTTTGACCATGAGGATGCCAAAAAAGATAAGCGAAAGCTCACAACAAACAAAGAGGATTACGCCGAAATGTCAATCGACAGTGGAAGAGCTCTCAAGGTAGGAAAGGATGTTTCCTCCAAAGATAGAAAGAAGTTGGCCTGATACTGTGATGAATATGAAGGTGTCATGGCTTGTTCTTATGAGGATTTAAGAGGATATGATCCTAATATCATCCAGCATACCATCGAGCTTGCAAATGAGGCCAAGCCAGTCCGATAGAAGCAAAGACCGGTTAACCCAAAAATTGAGTTTCTCATGGCTCAAGAGTTGAAAAAGCTGACCGAATCAAGGATCATTTACCCCATAAAACACAGTACATGGGTGTCAAATTTGGTGCCTGTTAGGAAAAAGAATGGAGATATTCGGCTTTGTGTGGATTTCTGAGATCTAAATTAGGCGTCTCTCAAAGACCACTATCCTCTTCCATCAATGTAGCAATTATTGATCACGATGGAGGGATTAGAAATGTTATCAATGCTCGATGGTTTCTTAGGATATAACCAGGTAAGAGTGAAAGCGGAGGACCAACACAAGACGACGTTCACCTCTAAGTGGGGAATGTTTGCGTACCAAAAGATTCCCTTCAGATTGTCAAATGTTGGGGCAACTTTTCAAAGGGCCATGGATTTAGCTTTCAAAGAGCTAATTAATAAGATCATCTTAATGTACTTAGATGACCTGACTATGTTTTCCAAGCACCAGGATGATCATTTTGACCATCTTGAATTAGTCCTCCAAAAATGTCTTGAATTTGGGATTTCCTTAAACCCAAAAAAGTGTATCTTTGGGGTTCCTCAAGGAAAATTACTTGGGCATATAGTTTCAAAGGAGGGTGTTTCCATTGACCCAAACCAAGTCAAGGCCATTAAAGACCTTCCCCTCCCGGTCAACAAAAAGGGAGTCCAATCTTTTTTAGGAAAGGTCAATTTTGTTAGTTGTTTTATTTTTGACTTTGCTGGAATAATAAGACACAACACCCTCATGTTAAAAAAGGATATACACTTCAAATGGACTACTGAGGCCAAAAAAGCTTTTGATGAAATTACAAATGCTATATGTTCTGCTCCTGTATTGTCTAACCCAGACATGTCAAAGGAATTCATAATGTACATTTTTTCTGGTCAGCATAGCATTGCCATGGTCCTAACCCAAAAAGATGCCCAAAAAGGAGGAGAGCATCCCATAGCTTTCCATTCAAAAACTCTTAAGGATTATGAGGCCCGATACAACTTTGTCAAGAAGTAGGCCTTAGCCACTGTAAAAGGACTAAAGAAATTCAAGCATTTCATCACCTGTAATAAAACCACGGTGTATGAAGCCCATTCTGCAATAAGGGAATACATTATGGAGGGTGACATCACTGAAAAAGGGCAACTTGGATCACCAGGATCCTAGAATATGATGTTGATATCAAGCTGACAAAGCTCATTCACAGGAGAGGCTTGTGTGAATATATAGTTCAAGAATGCGAGCCCCGTGATGAAGAAGCATCTACAAAGGAAACAATTATGCTTTTGCCTGATGTTCCAAATGATAGCTGGATTAAGAAGAGAAAGCAATTTATGAAGACCAGGATTTTTCCCGAAGATCTCCCCCTAGCTAAGAGGAGATTTTATAGACTCCAAAATAGCGGTTTCTGCTTAATAGATGGAACTCTTTTCCAAAGAAATTTTGACGGAGTCCTGCTCCACTATGTAGACCAGAGCCAAGTTGATAAAATTGTACACGAGTTCCACTACGGCTCCTCAAGAGGCCATTTCTCTGCACCAACAATCGCTATCAAGATTACTCAAGCCAGATATTTTTGGTCATCCATGTTCAAAGACACACAATTTAGTGAGGGGATGCAAGGAGTACCAATATTACATGGGAAGGAGAAAGAAAGCTGCAATGTCACTCAGGCTTGTGTCAGTGGAAGAGACTTTCGCCCAATGGGGCCTTGATTTTATTAGAATGATCAACCCCCCCCAATTCAGCCAGACATAAGTGGATCTTGACTGCTACTGATTATTTCACCAGATTGTCCGAAGCCATTCCTTTATAGAATTCATTAGAAAGTGAGGTGTTGGCTTTCCTAGAGGATCTGGTGTGTCGATACGGTCCCCCAAAAATTGTTATATCGGATAATGCATGCGCATTCACAAGCTCACAAATTACCCAATTCACCCTCAACAGAGGTATTTATCTCAAAACCTCTTCTAACTACTATCCTCAAGGGAATGGACTTGTTGAGTCCACTAACAAAAACTTGATCAGACTTATTAAAAGGATAGGTTTTGAATACAAGAGAGAATGGCATCACCACTTGAGAAGCGCATTATGGGCAGACCGCATAACACCCAAGCAGATTCTAAAAAACTCCCCGTATAAGTTGGTATATGGAAAGGATGCACTTTTCCCCATGTCACTACAGATCCCAACATTGCAATTACTAAAATCAATGGAAGTGGCTGAAAATGACCCTATGGCCGTAAGATTGGCAGAGATTATGGAGCTAGAAGAAGCAAGGGAGGCAGCCTTTGCGACTCTCCAAGATAGTCAGGAAGTCATCAAAAGATGTTTTGACAGTAAAAAGAGCTCTGATTTGGTCTTCAGCCTCGGGGACCTCATATTGAAATATAATGAGAGGGCGGTGAAGCCTAGTCAGCACACCAAGTTTGATTGCCTGTGGCAGGGACCTTTCTGCATGGTACATTGCAAAGGTTTCAATGCTTTTGAGCTAGAAGACATGAATGGGGACCCCCTCCCAATCCCGGTTAATGGATTCCACCTCAAACCTTTTCATTAGGTGTTCTGTGCCCTTTAAATGTATATAATGTATATATTGTATTTTTTAGTGCCTATTTAACTTATTTATTCCCAGCTAGAATCAGGCAAGCAAGAAGAGAAAGAAGAGAAAACAGAGAAAGGAGAAAAGTGAAAAATTCATTATATTAAAGCATTTTGTATTTTCATTACAAAATGAGTAGGCTCTTGGCCCCTCCTTTTTCTACAATCATTTTTCTCAAGTCCAAGATGATGGTTCATCACATCTTCAACAACTCTCTTCAGTCTCATCCTCATCATCGTCAAAAGTTTCCTCTTCTCCCGACCACTCAGAGTCAGAGGCACTCTCGAGCTCCCCGGACATGTAAATAACAACCAGGTTTGGTTGTTGATCTGGTGTTAGAATCCTTGGGAAGATATAGTCCTTGAATCCAGTATACCAGTTCGTACCTTCCGAGACTGGGACTATCAAATGGACACGTAGAAGAAATTTTGTGGCAAGCTCGATGTGATACCGATGAGAGGACAACATCATTGTTTTCAGCCCATTGATGAGTGGGTGCCAAGCTACCTCCTCGTTGTGTGTGATGAACCACTCCAAGTCAGATGGCATGGGAAGCCCTAAAAGAGGGATGTAGTATGCAACCACATTCTCTAGTCCACCCAAGTAATCTTTGGAAAAGAGAGCCTGAGTCAGCTGCGATGCTAGTAGCCCAGAGTGACTGTAATACAATAAAGAGGCTATGAACTATGAGTAGATATCCGTATTCACTCGGTATCGGTCTGCATTATCAATGAAATCTTCTCCAAGTATCCACTTAATGACAGCTATTATTAAAGGATACTTCCTATGCATCATCCTCTATAATCTCTAATTGGAGATATTTCCTAAGAAAGTGACCTGCGCTTTGTTGCTGATGAGCCTAATTGGAGTATCCATGACTATAGAAGCTCCACCATTAAAGCTTGCAATGTGGTGAAAGAATGTCTGAAAAGATATATTTATAGAAGAATTTCAGTAGAAGATGTCGAATGCTCAAAGCGCATGCCTTCCCAAATCCTAATGTTTCTGTCATATCTCCATTAATTTGCATCATGCGAATGAGCTTGTTCTTGGAATGCCGATGTCCTGCCAGTTACCTTGAGAGGGACAATGATATGAGCAAGAACCATGTGTATGTACAAGTACATCGCATTTTAAATACCAAGTTCCACCGGACTGTCTCAGCTCGTGCAAACTTTATTACTTGTCGATCCTCTCGATCAAAGAAAAGATTTGCCTGAATGGATTTTCCTCAAATAATGGTAGGTTAGCCAAAGGCAGTCTTGGGAAGTAGGAATGATGACACCCTTCATCTGTGGGAGTTTATTGTAGCTACAAATTGGGCAGGTGCACGTGTAAGCAGGTACTTGCCATTAAGAATTCTCTTTTACAAAGCTCTAGGTGCATTTTGCATTTAAGGTTTGAGGTTTTTCTCTCTGCTTCGTCTGTTTTGAAAAGGAAGAAAAGGGGAGCCAAAGTGCTTTTCTCTCCCGATTTTAGAATTTTTCTAGCAAAGGAAATAATCTTTCTGCCCGTAATGGAGTCCGAGGCTGCGTCGACAAGTGCTGTTCCTGGAAGTTTCTGGGTTGATGTTTTCAGGGAGCTATCCTATTCTGCGCATCCCATCTCTTAAAGGATGGAGTATCCAAGAATGAAGACCAAGGCTAAAACAACAACTCACAATGCATCTGTTGTTCTGGACTCCTTGGAAAATATTTTTGAACCTAAAGTTCATAAGCAGCCTAAGAGTCTCAGAGAGGCTGCATGCTCTAGGGTACTTCATCATAGAGCAGATTACCAATCCGTGGTAGTACGTTTCTGGAGTAGTGGTGCTCCCCAACGTGTGGTTCCCATGGTCCCACACTACCCTAAGCTCATAGCAGCTTGCACAGAGGTTTTCGATCCTACCTCATTCTCTATCAATGACTCCCTCTTGAGATTGGTAGTATCTCCAAAGGCCATTAGGGAGATGATGTGCTGCCCAATTTTTGGAGCAATAGAGGTTTTCTCAAAAAGCTCAATGGAGGAGTTCTGGAGCACCAGGAGAGATGCTTTGACTTTCTGTCAAAGCACTCTCAATCAAAGTTTGTCTTTAGGACTTTCAAAGTTCCCTTTGTCCTACAGTGATCTAAGGTAAGAGGACCTCAAGGATATCTCTTCTACCCTGACATGGCTATGTGGTCATGACATCGATCGGGATATCACAGCCTCCATGATGGGTTTTCTCTTCAAATGTAGGAAACAAAGGGAACTGTTTCACTTTGACTTCTCTGTGACTATTGCCAAGACCATTATTAAGCAATTATCAAAGTTCCAAGAGTTGTGACACTTTAGGTTCTCTTCAGTATTGGTGCATCTACTTTTACACCAAAATGAGGCTTTCTTCGGTCAGTTCATGTGGTTGGCCATTTATGATGAATCCGGAAATAGAATGCTGGTGTCTTGCTGGACACCTCTTCTACTAGCCTCCTATGATTCATACCAGTTTTTAGATTTGTTCATGACTCCCATGCTCAAGGACCTTGGCGTGATCCCTAATGAATCATTAGCCTATTTCTCCTAGGTCTAGATGAACTGAATGTAAAATGAGTGCCCCCCTTGCGACTAGTTCATGGGTCCTGACTTTTCTTTCATCCAGGTGCATGGTTTATCCAAGGAACCCTTCTAGCTACCTACTTATGTAACATAACGAACCCTAGCTATGCAGTTGGTGAGGATCAAAAGGGCCATTGGACCAGGTAAGCATGATACCTCTATCACCAAAGACAACAAGGCCATTGGCCCAATCACTCTATTGCGGAGAAATATAGTAGAAGAGGTTTTGATGTCTATGTAGCATCCTAAAATTGTGACACTTGCAATTTTGACTGCATTTGGGTCTTCACGATGGCGATGCAACATGGAACTTGAATGGAGACCCCGAAACTTGTTCATGACATCAAAAACTGCATTTCTCAGCACCTTGGCCTGATTCTCCTTGCACCCTGCTGTCCTGGGAGGTGGGACCATGGCACCCAGCACCCAGGTCCTTCAGGACTAGGGTACCCAATGCCTTGGTCCCCCAGGACCATGGCGCCTAGTGCCCTGGTCCCTGGCCCTATTTTGGGCCCGGTCTCTTATGTGGCTTCGGGTCTTTAAGTTTGCAAATTGGAAAATAATGTCTCCTGGTCGGCCTAAGGTCAGGAAAATCAGTCTATCAGCCCTAATTGACAAGTATATAAACTACTTTTCCTCTCCTAGAAAGGGAGAGAAAGAGGAGGACATATGTGTGCAAAGGCGCGAAAGCGATATTCAAACATTCAAACATTTAAGCATTCAAGCATTCCTTCAAGCAATTGAGCATTCTAAGTCTCCATTCAAGGATAGGTGTTGCATTCAAGACAAGGATTCAACCATTGAAGAGGAGATCACTTACAACACATTACATACAACATACATTACACCTTCGCATGTAAGAATACAAACATTCTTACAACAAGGTATCAGTACTTGTTTACATTACAAACATTTACATTTACAACATTCTCATTTCTTGGTTAATTCCAAAACCGGGGTTTGACCAAAAGGAAAACCCCTCATCCCTAACCCCCCAATTGTCCTCTCTTTTCTGTGTGTAGGTTGCAGGTACGCGGCTGTAATTGAAGATCTAGAATCCTTGTGCAGAGATGAACAGATCCCCCTTCATTTCGCGGATTTTTCGGAGGACTGTGTGCACGCCGGGCGCCATCGTCCTGTCAACTTTCGGTCAAATTTGCAGAACAACACCGTCTCAACATTTTACTACTAATTCCAGGTCCGCAACTTCATACCATATCCCTATCTCTGTTTATAAGCGAATCTTTCCTACTTTACATGCATTCCTAGTTCAATCATTCTATCTATATTCTTTACAAAAGAGGGTATCCTTGATGTCACAACCCTTGAAACTCATTTAGAATCCAATCTTGCATTGTGTGGGATTGGATCTTGTGGGTTTCAACCCCTCTTTTGAATGTAAAGTCTCTCCTAAGTGAAAACCATCAACCCTAGTGACTCTCCCTTCTCTCTCCTTGGAGATTGGGGAGGAGAGAACAACTAGGGTTCGATTTTTCCGCTTTACATTTTGGTGAACCCAACGTGAACATCCTCATTCTGATTATCCATGGTTAGATCTGAAAATTTTGTTTCCTTAATTACATTTCCATGTTTGATCTTTTGCAAATTTTAGAGGCTAATTGCATAAAAACCTTAAAATTTTCTTTTTAGTAATTAAGCTTCTGAAATGTTTAATTGTTAATGCTTGTTTCATATCTACCCTTCTATTGCAAATTGTCAATTCATATTTGTGCTTTAATTTTGAAAATTAAGTGGTTAAGTGTCAAAACCCTAATTTTTAAAACCCTCTTGATTCAACCTTTGACTGATAATTTCACTGATCAAAACACCTCCAAATCGGCTGTAACTTTGGATTCCGCAATAAAATCACAATATCTCTCATCCTTGAAAATTTGGAAAAAAGTTGCGAGGACCGTGTGCACCCCGAGCGCCATCGTCCCCGACATTTTTTCCAAAATTTTGGGAGCTAGATCTTACTGTATTTTTCTGCTAAAATCCATAATTTTGGCTGATTTTATCAAATTTAACACTTTCAAAATTAAAGTCAAAGTTGGTCTAGTGATTGCTTGGATAAAGGCTTATAATCATTCAAAAATTGTTGAAATTGAAATTTTTATCAAAATTGTGTTTCTTACAGTCCTAAATCTGAGAAGTGTGTTAGCATTCATTCGAAATTTCAGTGCTTTATTCAAATTTTTGTAGTTTGTGACTTTTGAAATTAAGTGTTTAATTGCAACAACCTTGATTTCCACTTTCAAATTCGAATTTTGCATGAAATCGAGTCAACTTTTAAATTTCAAAGCCTGCATTGCTTTCAGTATTCCCTCTAAAATCATAAAATTCAAAATTTCAGTTTCCCTCTCTTTTCCAAAATTCAAAGTTTACATTTTTCAACAATCTTGGTAGGGTTCAATTTCAAGATTGCAACTTTAATTTGGCCTATTTACAGATCGTAAAATCACTCAATTTTTTTAGATTAGCTTTAAAATCATCATAACTTTTATCCCTGAAAATTTTGAAAAAAGTTGCGAGGACCGTGTGCACTCCGTTCGCCACGGTCCCGGACATTTTTTCCGAAATTTTGGGAGATTGTCCTGATTGTATTTAACAGCTTAAATCTAGGAGATTGGCTGATTTTATTGAAATTTGCTATCTCTAAAATTCAAAATCTTCTCTCTCTCTTTAGTGCATGAGTTTTACGACAATAAGCCCTACTTACACTATTCCCATTAGATGAAGCCTTAGAATTAAGTCTTGCCAAGGTTTAATTACTGAGGAGATGAAACCTAATTTGAATGGCCTTTTTAACAAGGACATGGGTAATTCCTCTAATCCTCTTAATGATGAAGAAGCTCTCCATGAGGTTTCTGTAGAACAACTTTCAAAATTGGATAACCAGTTTGATGATTTTTGACAATGGATGTCTCAAGAATACCCTGATAGCGAAGCTCTTTCATTAATTGAGGGTCTGAAATGTATGGTTCAAAGTGATAAGAATGGAATTGATATTTTGCGTGGTATTGCACACATTGTGGATTCGAATGTGATGCATATGAAGAGTTGTGCCGAAAATTTGGGTTATACACAACCTCCTACTCAAGTTAATCATTCTATTCCTTTGACAACTCCTATTGCTAGTATACCTACTTTTACATCAAACATAATGACTACTTCAATACGAGACATTCCTCCTATGATCACCAGTCATGGGGGCAATCCCTCTTCTTCAATCAACCCTCTTCCTTCATTCAATCCAACTTCTTCATTCATTCCTTCAATGAGTGTCCCTATTTCATCTGCACAAATGAACATGACGTAAGGGGGCAATTCATTTAACCATTCCATTCCTCCTTGTAGTGTTCCTCCTTCCCAATCATCTCCTATGACTAACTATCATAGTGTTCCACCACCTTACTCTCTACCTTCTTTCAATAACATAACACCTCCATCACAATCTAACACGTCTAATATGAACTCTTCGACTGAAGCGACCATTAACAATCTTGCACAAACTGTCTCTTCTTTATAGCAACAAATTGCCTCTATGAATCAATCTAAGTTTAGTGTGCCCACATTTGATGTTGCGAGCCCACTTTCTCTTGACATTGTTCGAGCTATCCCCCCTAAACATGTTGAAATTCCGCATTTGGAGCTTTATAATGGTAAGGGTGATCCTCTAACACATGTTGAGACCTTTCAAACAATATGTACCGATTTTGCTTATGACCAAAGGTTGCTTGCAAAACTGTTCACTAGAACATTAAGAGATAAAGCCCTACAATGGTATTGCTCGTTGCCTTCCTATTCTATTACTTCTTTTGAACAACTTGCAAATGCTTTTATTCAACAATTTCAAAACAATATAAGTCCTAAAGTTACTTTGATTGATTTAATGCATTGTAAACAAGGTGTTAAAGAAAAAGTGACTGATTTCATTGGTAGATATAAGCATTTGTATGCTCAAATTTCCTTTCCAGTACCTGACAATGATATTCAAAGAATCTTTATTTCTAATTTACAAAAAGATATTAGAGAAAAACTCCTGTTTTCTGAGTTTACTTCTTTCCAACAGTTGTGCGCAACTCTTCACAATTATCAACTGACTGTGAGTCAAATGGAACAAGCAAATCCTATGGCTCCGAGTGATAAGGGTGATAGTAGTCAACAACCATTTGGGAAGTTTAAACCAAACAAAGAGTCCATTAAATTCAATGAAAACATCATCAACAACAATGTGAATGCAGCATCAGGTGTGCCTCCTATTTCTAAGTTTTTCAAGAAAGAAAGAAAGTTTACTCCTTTGAATGAATCATTGCATAGTATTATGAATAAGTTATTCGAACAAAATGTGCTTACCCTTCCTCCTATAAGGCAAATAGATCTTGCAAAGATTAATTCACCCTATTTTGATAACAAATCTTTTTGTCAATTTCATCGTCAACCTGGGCATGATACTGAAAAATGTTTTGCTTTGAAGGGTAAAATTCAAGATTTGATTGATAATAATACTATCTCTGTTTCTGGTGTGAATGATAAAGGCAACAAATCTGTAGCTCCCCCAAACCAAAATCTTCAGATTTTTACTGATCCATTGCCTTCTCATACCTCTAATGCGATTGATACTAATGATTCCTCTGTCTCACCTGATGATCTTGTGTCTATGACTCCGAATGTGATTAACTTTGTAGAGCAGTAGAAAATCCCTAAAGAACCTTCCATCACATTTGATTCCAGTGAAACTATCAGGGCACCTGATGGTCCTTTATATATAGTTGCAAAAGTCAAGAATACACCTTGCCGTGGAGTGCTTATTGATCCTTCTTTTATGGTTAATGTCATTACTGAAGAATTTCTTTTTACTTTGCAATTGAATCAAGTGATCTATGATGAAACAAATGTGGTTGTGAAACTATTTGATGCATTTTCTTCTCCTGCAATTGGTTCTATTACATTACCTATTGAGGTCCATAACAAATCCCTTGATGTGGACTTTGCTATTATTCCATCGTCCAAACAATTTCGTGTGAAGCTAGGCTATCCTTGGCTGTCTTCCATGAAAGCTATTGCTTCTCCTATTCACAAGCGTTTGAAATTTCCCCATAATGGTGAAGTTGTTATTGTCAATCATAGTCTCTTTAAATCAGCTGAAAGAACTTCTAGCATTCCTATTGATTACTTTTGGCCTAAACAATTCCAGTCTCTTCCTCTGCGAAGTGATCATCTTTTTAAATCTTATCAAAAGTGGAAAAAAGATATGATCCTATCTCTAAGTGAACCTAGAACACCCAAACTTGACATTCCTATCATTCTTGAGAAGGAAGTTCTTCCTTTGAAAGATAAAACCAATGTCTTTCCTCAAGAAGATTCCCAACCGATCCCTATGGATGTAACTATGCCTATGTCTAATAAAATTTCTAAAGGTAGACCTATACCTCCTCGTCATGATGGGCTTGGTCTCCTTCCTAAACCAAATATTCCTCCTTTATATGGAGCAGTTCCTCCTCCTTCCTCTTATGGAGAGAAGAGACCTTCCTCTTCTCCTATTATTCAACCTAAGAGACCACAACCTAAACACCCAAGTGATAAGGATGAGAACATTCCTCCTCCTCAATCTTCGCAACTTCCTACTAAGACTAGACGAAATCGTTCTTCATGTGAACGCCGACGAAAGCATCATCTTAGAGCTCAGGCAGTTGCTTCTCAAACTTTGCAATCCCCAAAAACACCTTCAGCTAGTATTATTCCATTTTCTCCTCAGCCAAAAATTGAGCGAAAATCTCCTAAACATAAGATGCATGATGGTCTTGATCCTGTGCGAGTTAAAGATCCTATTTTTATAAATCTTGATGATGATATAGATGAAAATGTTATGCATGATGAAAATGTTACTTCTGTTCATTCTGATTGTGAATATGAATATGTTGATGTTGATAACCATTTATCTAACGAATTTTCTAAAGCACTTATCCTAGCTCCTAGACAAGAACAACGTGGCTCGGAACATGAACATAGCCCTTGTTTGGATCTTGTGATAGCTCCATCTGCTGTGTTGGATGTTCCTCCTCTAGAGTGTTTCCTACCTTCCCGAAATATTGATCAGCAAGATCGGGGGGTAGATGACGTGCTAGACTGGTTTCATTAGCATAGCAGATTCTCTCCTCCTCTCTTTTGTTACTTCTTCTATGTGTTATTCTCATTCTTCTATTTGTTGTCCTTAGTGTTGTCTAGTTGAGGATGATGCAAAGCATTGAGATCTCTTTTGGTCTCTCTCATGTTGACTCAAAAGACACATGTGTTCCCTTCTTCTAGGTGACCTTCCTTGATTGGGGAATGAAGAACAATTATGCATACATACATATGATATACATGAATTATCATACAACATACTGACCCCGAGGAAAGCGAAGTCACCTTGTGCTTTGTGTTTTGTGTTTATTATCCTTGGGCTTATCTCACACTTGGGGGGCTAAATCCTTGTGATAACGTGCTCCTTTCCCTTCTCATTCTTATATGTATCACTACCTTAAAGCAATCACCCCCGGTGAGGTGTGTGCAATCGCTTTAACGTAGGGGGGCATACATCCCGTTCATATCTTTTCAAGATACTTGAAAATTTCTTGACAAATTTAGCTTTGCCTTGAAAATTTTGATATCTTTCTTGCATGACTCATAGTGAGGGAACCTTACTACTGACAGTCATGGTTCTCCCTCGTGATCTTCCCTTTTACTTTGTCAATCGAAGTCGTAAGATCCTTAGTCCACTGGGGGGATTGGTGTATCTTGCCTCCTTGACGTGGTGAAAGTTTTTCAATGTTGTTTCCTTGTACTTTACCAGAAGTATGAGCGTACGCTTATACTCCCGCTAAAGTGGGGGCTAAATGTAGCATCCTAAAATTGTGACACTTGCAATTTTGAGTGCATTTGGGTCTTCACGATGGTGATGCAACACAGAACCTAAATGGAGACCCCGAAACTTGTTCATGACATCAAAAACTGCATTTCTCAGCACCTTGGCCTGATCCTCCTTGCACCCTGCTGTCCCGAGAGGTGGGACCATGGCGCCCAGCACCCTGGTCCTTCAGGACTAGGGCACCTAGTGCCCTGGTCCCCTAGGACCAAGGCGCCCAGTGCCCTGGTCCCCCAAGACCATGGCACCCAACGCCCTGGTCCCTGGCCCTATTTTGGGCCCGGTCTCTTATGGGGCTTCGGGTCTTTAAGTTTGCAAATTGGAAAATAATGTCTCCTGGTCGGCCTAAGGTTGGGAAAATCAGTCTATCAGCCCTTATTGACAAGTATATAAACTACTTTTCCTCTCCTAGAAAGGGAGAGAAAGAGGAGGACATATGTGTGCAAAGGCGCGAAAGTGATATTCAAACATTCAAACATTCAAGCATTCAAGCATTCCTTCAAGCAATTGAGCATTCTAAGTCTCCATTCAAGGCTAGGTGTTGCATTCAAGACAAGGATTCAACCATTGAAGATGAGATCACGTACAACACATTACATACAACATACATTACACCTTCGCATGTAAGAATACAAACATTCTTACAACGAGGTATCAGTACTTGTTTACATTACAAACATTTACATTTACAGCATTCTCATTTTTTTGGTTAATTCCAAAACTGGGGTTTGACCTAAAGGCAAACCCCTCATCCCTAACCCCCCAATCATCCTCTCTTTTCTATGTGTAGGTTGCAAGTACGCCGCTGTAATTGAAGATCTGGAATCCTTGTGTAGAGACGAACAGATCCCCCTTCGTTTCGCGGATTTTTCGGAGGACTGTGTGCACGCCAAGCGCCATCGTCTCGTCAACTTTCGCTCAAATTTGCAGAACAGCACCGTCTCGACATTTTACTACTAATTCCAGGTCCATAGCTTCGTACCATATCCCTATCTCTGTTTATAAGCGAATCTTTCCTACTTTACATGCATTCCTAGTTCAATCATTCTATCTACATTCTTTACAAAAGAGGGTATCCTTGATGTCACAACCCTTGAAACTCATTTAGAATCCAATCTTGCATTGTGTGGGATTGGATCTTGTGGGTTTCAACCCCTCTTTTGAATGTAAAGTCTCTCCTAAGTGAAAACCATCAACCCTAGTGACTCTCCCTTCTCTCTCCTTGGAGATTGGGGAGGAGAGAACAACTAGGGTTCAATTTTTCTGCTTTACAGTCCAAAATGGTGCAGCTCAGCTTTGTAGTGATTGATGACTCCTAGAGCTATGATCCCAATGACTACCTCAGTAAAAGAAAGAATGTTGTTAAGCGCGAGACTCAAAATTGATGGGTGGAGTGCACGAACCCCCAGGTTGATGAACCGAGCCTGTATGTGGGCCCTGATGACTTTCTTGTCTTAAGATGCCTCCCATGGTTAAAATTTTACTCCCCCTTGCAAAAATTCAACCCAACGAAGCCTATCCCTCGGGCGATGTTAGAAACTATGAAAAATTTAGCTTGGCCCAGGAAGAAAAGGGAAGACTTTTGGGTATATCGGCAAGAAGTGAGTCAGCCTAGAACCAACATTGGAAATGCCCCCCTGGATGAGCACTTTGAGCAGGAATGGTGTAAGGCAAATAAATCTGATGATGAGATAGGTGACATTTCCTCACATGGGGACTTGTCTCCCGAGGTTGCCCCGCAGTAGGAGGTAGAGGTTATAAATATTGAAAGGCAAGATCTGGAGCCACAAATTCTCCTTCCTTTGGATAGCATAGCTCGCAGACCTCATTCGCAAGCTAGTAAAAGGTAGTCTAAGAAGTAGTCACGTGAAAGCCCTCCGAAGAAGAGCCAACATCCTAGCACGTCAGGAGGGAGCCCTCCCTCTCAAATCCTAGAAACATCCTCAGATCTTCAGTGGTCAGCACCTTCCACTATTCAGGTACGTCCTTTTCTTCCCTCATCTCTTGCTCAAGATATTTCTTTGGTTGTCCCCATGACCCCAATGCAGGCCTCAGTCCCTACTACTCTCACTTTAGCCTCGATGGGTATGCTGGTTGATCCCCAAAATGTCCTCCCATAGGCCTATATCCCTTTCCTAACCATGACTTTTATATCCATAGCTTTTCCCTCGCCAATATCAGAATCAACCTTTGTGTCGTGTAGGCTAGGTTTTGGAGAATCCTCTCCTCAAGTAATGGGAGTAGCATCCTCAAGCCCTTTCCCATTAGGAGCTTCCCCCTTCATCCCGTTATTTTCCCTATTGGCTCTGGCCCATCCCATCCAGACTGATTTCATTGGGCCTATTTTGCAATTCCCTTTTGCAGTTCCTCTTGGCGTAGCTTTTGTGGGTTAGGCTATCGATAATCCAGATGAGTTCCAACAGTATGTTTCTTATGATAGAACCACTCGACTTGGTAAGATGGGCAAGTGAAAATAAAAGGAAGGTGCTCGTCCAACCCACCCTCATTTGCAGACACATTTCAGTGAGCAAAAAGATTGCCTCTACTTTGCAAATCTTTTCCCCAAGGTTGACAAGCCGGAATCTCAGATGAGACCAAATGATTACACACTACATGCCATTGATGTTATCCTTCAAAGTGCCATAACATTTGACAAAGTAGAGATGATGGAGGAGACTTCAAAAGCCATATCCACAGATTTTATCAAGAAGAGTCACTGTCTAGAAAAGATTCAAGCAAAGAATGCTAGTCTCTGAGATTCCCTCACCCAGCAAAGAAAGGAAGATAAAGCCCGGAGCTCAAAAATCAATCATCTACAAATCCTGCTGCCCCAGGCTAATTCAAAAAAAGGGAAGCCGCAGTCAGCCTTCAACAATGTGAGCTCTCAGTTAAAAGGTGAAGAGGCAACAAGGAACATGGCTCTGAAAGAATTGTAGGAGAAGGATGCTGAGATACAACAATTAAAGGTAGCCTCTAGGGATGTTACTCGGGTCCAAATGCAGCTGTGTGAAGAGATTCTTCTAAAGGAAGGTTATGCCTGCCAACTGATTAAGTCTCGGGTATCATTATCTTAAGAAAAGATAAAATTCAAAGCTAGTCTCGGACAATCTGGTGAGCACATTTCAAAGTGGAGACTCTTTTGTGGCATGAACAAGATCGTACATTGTAGCTGGAGCAAGCTTTCCGAGATGGGGAGGCAAAGATCCTCACTTTGGAGAATCAAGTGGCCATTGAACAAAGCAAATGCAGTAGGCTCTAGTAGGAGATGGTTGCAAAGGATGATGAAATTTCGCAATTACTGAGCATTCCACCTCTGGAGTATGTTTCCCAAGACATTTCTACCATGTTGATAGAGTTATATGTCTCACATTGGGAAAAGGTAAATTAGTACTGCCCCTTGCTGCAATCTATGCTAAGATTCCTTAGTGAAGCACAATCCCTCTATGCCGAGGCCAATGCCCTCATTAGCAGTTCTATGCTTGTCATCGGTCCTAAGTTCTTGGTAGCCTAGGATCTTATTCAGTTGATGTATTTTGCTCAAGATGAAGAATTAAGGGAAAAGGGGATTGCCGACCATCGACAATTGATTAGAAAGATGAATGCTTTCATCAACTGGCATAGGGTAATCATGCAGGTTTTGGTAGCCCTTGCACCCTTATAGTTTTCTATCCCGGACGTCAAGTGGCATTTAGAGAGGTTTGTTTCTTTGGGCCTACCTTCCTTGTTTCTCGCGGATGATATTGTGTTAGGGATTGAGAAAATGGTAAGCTAGGTTAAGCATTTGCAACAAGATAGAGCTTTCTTGCAGTGCCTAGACAATCCTATTTTGGTGGCCGAGGTGGAGTGTCTTTTACATCCTCTGGCCCAACTCTTTACTCTCCTAAAGTAGGTCCGAGACAAACCTGCACCCTTACCTTTTGATGAAGTGATTTGTCTGGATGAGTATTTCCAGAATTTAGAGGCACAGGTTCCACTCTCTGAGGATGAATGGTTGCCCTTGCAGTAGGCCTTTGATCTTCTCCATCCCATTTTGGCATAAGGTCTAGTCTACGAGCCAACAATTTTGGGTTCCCACATTCCACACATAGAATTTCCCTTGTTAGTCACTAAGAAATGTTCACATTAAAATTCCCATAACTAAGGTTTTCAGTTGGGTTGCTTAATTTTGCCTTTTTAGCTTTCCAACAGTGTAGGACATACAAGATAATTATTAGCTCGACGTTACTCCCTTGGTCCATATTTGGTGTTTAGTTTTTGGAGCAACGCGACGGTGACAAATAGAAAGACATTGTTGACTGGGCTTCTTTTTGGGGTCCACCTTTTAGCACAGTAAGCAAGCGGTTACCCGACATCGTCATGTTTTGGCGGGTGCATTTCTATTTGAAAGGATTTCCTAGTTGGCCCCTCTATGGTTAGCAAAATCTTTTCGGTTTATGACAGTATGAAGATCGTTGTAGGCAGGGAGTGAAGTCTTAGGGCCGTTTTGTTGGGTGTGATCTTCAGGGTGACATGACATGGTTTTCTATTTAGGGGTGGTTATGCTTTTTTGGCATGTTTAGGAGTTGTTCCAGAGCTGCGGGCTCTATTTATGTTGGCTTTTTCCTTGTTTTGTGGGGTTCATAACTTTTCAAGAAGAACAATTAAGTTTGCCTAGTAGGAATTTTAGCCTTTTAAAACTATTACTATTTTCTGAAGAAGGTTAATCAAACTATGCCTACGGCCTTTGTGATACTTCTCTCAGTATGCTTTGATGGTCTTTTATGTGCTTTTATATTATAATTTCAATAACTTTGGGAATACATTTATCTAAGATTTATTAAACTATGTTTTGTACTTGTTATCTGGTAAATGCATGATAAGTATTTCTTTATGTTGCAAGGAAATTTAATTGTGTCTTGGTTATGTTCCTTATTTAGACTTGTAGATTGTTGAATGAGCCCCAAAATCATATGTACTTGGGTTTTGTACGCTCATGTCTTCTTAAAAATGCTATGGCGCATCGCCTCAATAGTCTAGATTTATTGTTTTAAAAGTTTCCTTCTTTTCCCTTTCCTCCAAACCCATAAGGAAGAGCTAACTTCTCAATCTCGAAGGTCATTTAGTGAACCCTACGCAACTGGTCCCCCATCATTGAATTTCCCATAAGTTTGTTTGTTTCCAAGGTAAAATTTAGAGTCAACATATAACTCATATCTATTGGAGAGAAGTAGTTAGTATATCGGTTTATACATTTAATAGAGTACATATCAAAGGAGAAACTAGTAAGACACCTTATGAATTATTGTTTGGTAATACACCTACACTTAAGTATTTTAGAATCTTTGGTAGTAAATTTTATATCAGGAGAGATAATGCTATTGGGAAATTTGATCCTAGAAGTGATGAAGGCATATTTATTGGTTATTCTAATGAAAGCAAAGCATATAGATGTTATAACAAGAGATTGCGGAAAATAGTGGAGAGTGTTAATATCAAATTAGATGAGCTGAAAAAAAGTCAAATCAAAATTTATGAGAAGGAACTGACAGTGGAAATGATTATATCTAAACCAGTAGCACCTTTATCAGAACAGAGAGTTGAACTAGTTACTCCAGCAACATCAGAAAAATTCTATAGTAACTGAATAACAGGGAAGAAGAACAAAGAGTCAGAAGACTCCTAGGCATGTGAGATTGAATCATTCTGAAGATCAAATCATTGGGGATAAGAGCAATGGAGTGATGACAAGAAGAAGACTAGCAACTAATGAGGTATGTTTAATTTCACAAGTTGAACTGGTATCATTAATTGAGGCATGTAAAGATGAATTTTGGTTAAAAGATATGGAAGAAGAATTAGATCAGATTGAGAAAAATAACACATGGACTTTGGTTCCCCGACCTAAAAATAAAAATGTTATTAGAACTAAATGGACTTTTAGGAATAAATTGAATGAGGATGGTAAAGTTATAAGGAATAATGCTATATTGGTTTGTAAAGGATATTATCAGAAGGAAAGAATTGATTATGGAGAAAATTTTGCACCTGTAGATAGGATTGAAGCTGTAAGATTATTTCTTGCCTATGCTGCTTATAAAAATTACAAGGTTTATTAGATGGATGTTAAATGTGCATTCTTGAATGGGGATCTTGATGAGGAATTTTATATTGAACAACTTGATGGTTTTTCACTATCAGATGATACTGATATGGTTTGCAGGTTAAGGAAAGATTTATATGGATTGAAACAAGCACCTAGAGCTTGGTATGCAAGGTTGGATAAATATCTTTTGAAGCTTGGTTTTACTAAGGGCAGTGCTGACAGTAATTTATATTATAAAATCATTGATGATGATATACTGATTGTTGAAGTATTTGTTGATGATATTATTTTTGGAGGTGAAGATAAATTATGCATAAATTTTTCTAAAAACATGGAGAAAGAATTTCAGATGTCTATGATTGGTGAGATGAAATTTTTCTTAGGTTTGCAGATTACTCAGACTGACAAAGGTAGTTTTATTTGTCAAACTAAATATGCTATGAAATTTTTGAAGAAATTTGGTATGGGATATTCTAAACCGGTAAGTACACCTATGGTTACAAGCGAGAAATTGACAAGGAAAAATGTTTCTGCACCGATAAATCCTACAAGATACAAATCTATGATTGGAGGTCTACTTTATTTAACTTAGACTAGACCTGACATTATGAATGTTGTTTTTATTGTTTCAAGATTTCAGAGAGATCCTAAAGAAAATCATGAGATGGTGGTAAAAAGGATTTTTAGATACTTGCAAGGTACATCAGAATATGGTTTATGGTATCTTAAGGATGATAACTTCACTTTATGTGCATATACAGATGCTGACTGGGCTGGAGATGTTGATGACCAGAAAAGTACTTCTGGTGGAGCTTTCTTTCTTGGAAAGAAGTTGGTTTCATGGATTAGCAAGAAACAGTCATGTACTTGTTTATCTACTACTGAAGCTGAGTATGTTGTTGCTGCTACTAATTGTACACAAGTTTTATGGATGAAGCAAATGTTCTCCTAGGTCGAGAACCGAGACAGAGCATAAACTCTCAAAAGTTTTATAAGGCCATGATGAGACAGGCTGGCTTCAGGATTATTTGTGTGCTTAACATTATGGGACATGGATTGTAAGGACCTCAACAAGAAATAAGGGAGATTGAGTAACCTTTGAGAAGGATATAAAGATGTATTGTGATGCACTAGTAGTTATTCACTATGATAACTCCATTGCTATTGATATATCAAAGAATCTGGCATTTAACTCTAAGACAAAGCACAGATCTTTCAAGTATAACTTTTTGAAGGAGAAAGTGGAAGCAAATGAAGTTAAACTGGTTTATGTGAACACTAAAGAACATATTGCAGATATTTTCACTAAACCTTTATACATGGAGTCTTTTGAGTACCTGAGAAATAGATTGGGAGTTTGTGCCCCTCCGGTAGAGACTTGATTGATGCGATTTTGGTATCAATCTGATATGAATTATTAGAGGCACTATTCATTCTAGCATTGATGTCAGATACTACTACTCAGGGGAAGTAGTCATCTTTGAGATTCAAAGGCTTATGTTTTTGCTTTGATATTTGTATCAGATTTCTGGCATTGATGTCAAAGGGGGAGAAATATCGATGTGAAAAAGAAAGAAAACTTTACAGAGATATCATTCATGAGGGGAGAGTCATTGATATTCAGAGCTATATGCAGGAGATTGTTGGTTGTCTTCCATAGGGGAGACTTGTTTGGCATTTCTTGGTACTTAGATATTTTTCACATCTATTGTTTCCATCAATGCCAAAGGGGGAGATTGTTGGCCATTTGGTGGAATTGATTATGTGTTGTATTGATGTTTTGTCATTGATGTCAACACTAGGTGTTTAGATGTTTTATCGACACCCTTCTAGTCTCGGTAGGTTGAGTGGTTTTTGGTTAACTTTCGGTATAATCTAGTGATGGAATTGGCTTGTTCATAATGCCTATACTCATATTTGGTCAGTTGGTTTCGGTCTGGTGATTGGATGTTATCTCGCTTACACAGAAGATTGGTTTCTGGTTCCGACAAGGGTTTCATCAGCAAATATTTTGGTGGAGATCTTTGATGCATTACATAATTGGTGTTGGTGCAACTTCTGATGGAGTTTCAGGATGCTGTTGGTA
This sequence comes from Cryptomeria japonica, assembly GCF_030272615.1. Classification (NCBI taxonomy): domain Eukaryota; kingdom Viridiplantae; phylum Streptophyta; class Pinopsida; order Cupressales; family Cupressaceae; genus Cryptomeria; species Cryptomeria japonica. Next base: position 337,246,246 of record NC_081410.1, read on the forward strand.
TTCTTGTTTGAGACTTGGAGTTTGGAGATCATTGCTAAAGTGTATGGACCTATACTTGGTCCCGGTTGATCTAGGTTATGGACTGACATTAATATAACATGTGGACATGAATTATTGTCGTATTTACAAGATGTCTAATGTGCTAGATATTATTTATTTTAGTCTAAGGCCAACATAGTTTGTAATAATATAATTAGTTTATTGTCTGGTAGCTGACCTAATTGTTTATGGTTGAGGGTTTGTATAAATAAGATGTAAGATCTCATTGTAGATCATCATGGTTATTGTAAGAGGTCATGGTCAAGGAATGTAATGTGTGAATATTGTAATATCATTCAGATAGAGGAGTTGGTCAATCAATGGAGATCGAATTGGGTTGGTAAGAGGATTTAGTCCTCTGGTATTGAGCTTAACCTGAACTATACTCAGGCATAGGAGATGCTATCTTTTGTAGTTCAACACTTCTTCAGATTGTAGTCTAGATTTGTAAGTAGTCAGTGAGACTCCTTTTGTGATGAGCAGTGTGCTCTAGGCTGTTGGCCTTCCGGCAAGTGTAGACCCCTTCATTGTAAATTCACATACTTACTGCAAAAGTATTATCTAACTGTGGGTAGGCTTCCCACTTTGGTTTTTCCCTTTATCGGGTTTTCCACGTACAAAGCTTGGTGTTGTGTGGATGGCTTTTATTATGTGATTATTGTCTATGCTTAATTGGATTAACTGCTATTCTAGTATTCTTGTTTTAATTGGTAATGCTTTCAGTAATCTGTGACAACTGATTCAACCCCCCCTCTCAATTGTCTTTTGATTATTTGAACTGTCTAGCAGAAGATACAATATAGGTTTTAGTTTTGTTATTTTTGTGTATAGGTTTTTTTTTTTTTGTATTCATTCTTCATAGACTAATAATGTTTGTCTTTTCACTGCAAGCTTATTAGGACACATTATAATTGAATTATGTTTTAAGTGCTTACTTATATCAAATGCATTTGTACGCCTTCTTTTAGTCTCAAATTCTGATTTCCTTATTCTCTGTATAAGAAGATTTAATAACTCTATTTGCATATGAAGAAAGCATCAAGAAAATAGAATTCTAGAATAACATATAACAAGGTTTCAATAAAACCTTCTACACTTCAAACTTATCCAAAGCTTAGGTGGGTATACCCTTTGTGAAAAATTTCACACTTTTCAATTGAGATCCACAGTAAACCAATGCTAGAAACCTATGGATTTCATCACCTCAATAGAACTGAAACATTAAAAGAAAAACTTGTGTTCATTTTCAATATTGATCCTCAAGAAAAGTAGAAAGAATTCCATAACAGGCATCAGTGCCTTATCCAGGCCACAAAGTCACCTAAATCAAGCAAAAGCTTTCAAAACTGAACATTCTTATACATTTCATCATTTCGGCTTTCATGAACCCCATACATGCCTAACATATACATAGGTCCTCTCCCATCCAACTAAAACAATTCATCAAATTCAAAGCAGCAAACAGTTGATCTATTGACAGAAATATTTCACACACATTTAATCCCTCTCCTGAAGAGAAAAGCTAGAAATATATCTATAAGATTGCCTTACAATCCATGCTCACTTGAGCAACCCTAAATTATCCAAATGAAACCAGCAAACTAATAGATGCACACTAGAAGATAAAAATATTTAGGCCTGAAACTTCGATCTATATATTCATAATCATTTTGAAAATGTTAGATAATTCAAAGTAATCTCTGAGAGAACTAGAAAAAACCTAGATGTATTTCGATAGAGTTTCTTTACAAATTCTTGTGATAATTTTTCTTTAGTCCTAGTATATATTTATAATAATATGGATACATACAAGCTTCGGAATTTCCTAAGAAATGTTTGTTAAAACCGCAATGTCTTCCAAAAGAAGCTATAAGTCACTTTCAACCCCAACGACCTCTTCAGTTTGTTGCTCCACTGCAACATCCTCTAACTGTTCTGGGACTTCCTCTTCTTGCACCGCATACTTTTTGGTCCACTCTTGGAACACATCATCAGCAGGCCATGAGAAGCTAACAATCTTTTCTTTCAACTTAGCTAACCTTTTCCAAGAGTTTTTCACTTTCTTAACCTCTGATTCCAAGAAACCGTAATGTGATTTTATCTTCTCTATTTCCTCAACTGTCTTGACAAACAGAGATGTGTGATCTGTATTGATGATTTTATTCACCCTTAGAGACAAATTAGCTCCTAACTCATCAAGCCATACTTGCTTGTCCTTTAACTGATTTAGATTAACAAAACCCCCAGGAAATAATTCAAATTTATGCTTAGTATATTCCTTCCTGTACAAATTGGCTTTTCTCTCTACACCAACTCTTCCTTCTGATAGCCTGGTCATGCTTTTTGTTAATTTACTTATGGATTTAATAATGACATTAGATCTTGCCTCATCATAAGATGCACACATAAGTTCTAAATCCACTTCCCTGGGAATCCACTTCTCTAAAATCGGCTCCAAAGTAGCCTTGTCTTCATTCAACTCACTCAAAATATCCAAAATCTTCTCCATGTTAGCGTGCACAAGTGGGGCTTCTACTATATTAGAAAAACTCAAAATTGTGGCCTTTACCTTTTCTTCATATTTGTTTGCAAACATGGCTTGAGCCTGTTTTAACTTTTCCAATTCATGTTGAATGGTCTCAGCTGGTTGAAAACTAGAGGTCATGGGAGAAGGGGGAAATTTAACAATAGGACTGGTGGGTGGAGGTCTTACTGGAGAAGATGCAATCATTAGAGTAGAGGATTCACCTCCTTGATGTTGTCCTACCAACTGACTTTATAGTCTAGTAATAATATTGTCCCTATTGGCTACCTCTTTTTTGGCTTCATTGTAAGCCTTCAAAATTGTTTCTATTTTCACTTGGAGATCAACTCTCTCCTTTGCTTCTTTCTTAGCCACTTCCACACTAAATTTTGTAGTTTCTAGAACTGTGCTGGCAGCTTTCACCACTCTTGTGTCTTGGACTCTTTTAACAATCATCCTTCCTAGGAAACTGGATTCTAAGGTATCCTTCCTTCTTCTACTCTCATCCCTCTTTAAGGACCACATGACCAAAGCAACATTGTCCTTGCTGAATGTCACTCCCTCCATAGGCTTGGTTTCTTTTCTAATTGCTTCAAGTACCAAGGCATCTGCTATATCCCGTTTAGGGAGGATTAAAACACCAGCCTTTGATACCATTTCTCTTCCAACTTAAGGAGTGATGGCTTTAAATTCAGCCATCATTTCTTTCTTTACTTCTTCCTCCACTAAAGTTGCATCCTTGTGGGGTTTCTCATTCTTCTCTTTTCACACCTTGACTTGAATTGCTCAATGTTTTGCTTCCATACAAATTGCATGAAGGCCTCTGTTGTGACAAAATTACTATCAACCAGGAACTCTTCACTAGCTTGCTTGACAGTAGGGTCTAACTCTTTACCTTTGAACTCATCTATAGTTAAGTTTATCTTGGCACTAGGTGGCTCTTCTGGCATTCCTTCTTATGTCTCCTCATATGTGTAAGCAATCTCTCTAAGACTCCCTAACTACAACAATTGTTCTGCTAATACCTGTTCATCTCCTATATGGATAGGGGATTGAGATGGAGAGTATAAAGGTTCACCTGTTTGCACTTCTTTCCCCACCCTTTGCCTCTTAGGGGAGTCTTAGATGTCAATGAAATATTCAATTTCTCTCTTCCCTCTTGAAGTAGAGGGCTCACCTGTTACTGGCATCAACACACTGTATTTTGACCTCTTATGCATTACATAGTTACCCAGAGGGATGACCTTAGCAAAAGTAGGCTTAGCTAGAACTAACTTAGCCTTGTTAGGATTATCTCTTATTATAGCTTCCCTTTTTTCCTTCAAAGTTTGCATTAGGTCTTCAAAATAAAGAACTAAGAATTTAATCTTTTCCTCAAAGGGATTAAAGCTAGAAAGAGGGTCATAACTACTATCAAACTGATGATTAAAATCAAGACCCCTTTTGTATGCCACCCACTTTTATTTCCTCAATTCTCGCTCATCCAAATTGAACTCATTTCTAATTAGATCCTTAATGAAATGAAATTGGTGTGGCCTACCTTTACATACTGCTCTCTTTCTGAACATGCCATTGAAAAAATCTGCAGGGTCTGCAAACCTTGATACTGCAGTAGACAACCTATATGGTTGAAAGAAGTCATAAAAGTATTTCCAACCACCCTTGGTGATTACAAATTGATGGGCCACGGTGACAGTTGGGAAAATGGTCTCTTTTCCCCTATTTGTTAGCTCTGCCTCTTGCACGCCTCCAATTTGCCTTAGGACCTCTACAATTCCTATCTTCAAAGGGAACTGATAGGGCAATAAATATGGAGTGCCTCTGAAACCATAAAATTTGAAAACTATAGAGATAGGGTATAAGTATATGTCACCCCAGTTGTGCATGATCTTGATGTCTTCAACAAATTCCTTAGGCCTAAGGAATTCTAAAAGAGCTTTGGGGATCCTAGGGTTCTTTGAACATAAGAGAATCCTAATCTTAGATGCAAAGCATTTGTCAAACTTCAGGTAGCTGACATCCTCTCTGTCCTAGGATAAAATGGTCCTCCATAGTTGTACATGCATCTCTTCATTGTCCTTTTCCTTAACTAGATCCATTTCACTAGCAAAGTAATCAGCACCTTTAAATAAAAACATGTGCATGAGAAGGGAGTACCATCCAAAAGGTCTGTTTATTTTACCACTTTTTATCCCTATCAGTCCTGCATGGGATTGCATCTGTGAGATAGGGTGCACAATCAAATGTTACTGCCAGAGAGGGGTTCAAAATTTGTGCTATCATCAGCATATAATGGGTTGGCATAGATGTTTCAGTATCTCCCCCAAAGATTTGACATAGTGACCAATACATTCTTTTATCCCTTAGAGTGAACAAATTCAGGGAGAAAGGTTCCATGGTACTAGGGCCTACAATAGTTAGCCCTCCTATTTTGACAAAAAACTCCTTCAAAGGGCCACTCCTGAGATGATCTCTCTGCACATTGTAAACCCGGGCTAACGTTCCAAAATTGATAGGCTCTAAGTAATTTGATACCTCACTGAGCTTAAACACCTTCCTAAATTAATCATCATTAATCTCAATTAAGGCTCTTCCATTCACATTATTGATACATTTAGCCACAACGTCATAATTGTGTGCAATCTGGGTTAACAAATATACATCCATGAAAACCCCAGGGGACTATGAGCTTTCCTATGTCTAATTCCCATATGCTATTCATTGGGGCAAGGGCATGTCTCTAACCAAATCCTACTTTGAAAAGACCCAGACTTGAAATCCCTATCTGTGGATCCCTCAACCAGTTAACTTTGTCATACAAACCATCTCTAATTCTTAGACGGGGGGCTTTGGGTACCAATTCTTTAATTTTGGCTGCTACATTTGTGGACACAGTTAATTGTTCCAAGAAATCATCACATATGTTTCTATCCTGATAATTTACCTTCCCTATGAAATCCCTTCTTGGGTCCATTCCAGAATCACAATTATATTAATAAAATTTTTGACTAACCTCTGAGAATTCGAGCATGCAATGATCCCAATTCAAGTAGTAACAGTCAAGCAATATTTAGAAACTCATTGGTTGTTTGAAGAAATTCACTCTGTGCACTGACTCCTCTGCACAACTCCTTGAAGTGATGCCAACATCCAATTGATGTGAAGCTTAATATGATAGCAGAGCAATGAATTGAAGCATTTAAAACCGCATGCTTTGGCAATCAACTTAGAATTGAATTCACAGCCGAATTCAAAAATTGGCTCCAATGGATCACAACATTATCTGAGTGTTTGACCTTTTGTTGTTTCATAGAGGTTAAAATCTTTGCATCTTTTCATTGTGAAGCAACGCTATCCTTTGGATCCTGAGAAAACTACACGTCTTTTACCTTACCTGGGTCAAGCTACTTAAAAATGGGCCCTACCGTCCTTTTGCTATTTCACAGAGCATAAACCTTATGCATCTCTTCCATTCAAAACAACGCCATTTGTCAGATCTTCAACCATTTGCTTGACCTTTACTTTACATGGTGACTGCTTATCTTTTCACTAACCGCATGGAAGTTGTTACCGCTAATGGTTTTCACTGCTTCGCAGAGTTTAAAGACCTTACATCTTCAGACTGCGGAACAACGCTCATCATTGGATCACCTTTGAGATACATGAGCTTTAACACCCTTTAACCTACAAAGTGGGCCCTCTGCATGAGTCCACTTGTCTCATTTAGCGAGGGTAAATAATTATTACATGTCAGTTCTTTATTTTCTTCTATTTTACTATGGGTTTCAACAACATCATCACTCAATCAAAGTGGGCCATCCACGAGCTACCTAGAACTATGTGTCATACCGACAAATCATCATTTGCCCTAGTTGGACATCCAGTTGTTCCACCACATCATCTGTCATTCAACCACCACCTCATTTCGCTACTTCGTGAAAGCTAAACTTTATGTTACTTTGCCCAGCGAAACAACACGGGTCGTTAGATCTTGAGCTAGATGCTCAACTTTTAGCTTCATCCTTTAACCCAACCGCCTAGGTCCACCATCTCTTTCACTGTTTCGTGGACTTTAAACCTATGGTAACTTTTATTCACGAACAAATGCGAACCGTTAGATCAACTGGGAGATGCACCTTCTTTACCTACCATGTCACCCTTTTCACTGGGCCCACTACCTTTTCGCTACTTCGCGAAATGTAAGTCTCACACATCTTTCCTTTGCGAACCAATGCGGACCACCCAATCAATCTTGAGTTGATCGGTCTTTAACCCTAGAATATGCTTACTTTCCAAGCCCACCATCTTTTTGCCATTTTTCAAAGCATAAAACCCCGACAACTCTTCTTTGCGAATCAACGCGAACTGTTAGATCCTCCAAAAGGTGATCATCTATTAGTTCTTTTGTGACCATACTACCCAGGCCTACCACCTTTTTGCTACTTCGCGAAAGGTAAATCTCAGGCTACTTTAGGCTGCGAATCCACGCACACCACTAGATCTGCTTCAAAATTGCATGTTTTTTATGGGGCCTGACAAAGAACTCAAAACTTAGGGAAAGGACACAAATAATTAAAATTTAACAGAGACCCACCTAAGGAAAGCTATAAAGGGGGGGGGGCCTTCACAATGGACCTACCCTTCCGGTTAAGTGGAAAAAGATAACACAAAAATAGAATGCAAGGGCTTTTAGAACATAGGAAAGGTTAAATTTCAAAAACCCTAAACCCTTTTTGACCCAAAAACTCAGAGGCAACATGAAATGCTAAGCACAACCTTGCAGATTTTAGATGATTATGAAACAAAATCACCCAAGGTCAAAACAATGATAACACCTTCTTTGTCACAACTTTGACACTATGGAAAATTGACACATATAATTTAGATGTTAAATATTACTTACTCTTAATTTATATTGAGTGTTAAATTGCATTTTCATATCTGAACATGTAGGTTCATTCTATGTGTTTTTAAATGCATCTACTTCCCAATGTAGACTACCACTAACACTAGTTATCCATGCAGATTGTTTATTTCCAAGGACGATTGAGCAGTCCATCGCAATTTCTAGGAATTTCTAGGTTTTTGCTCCCTTTCCGTGCTTTAATATTACTTGCACTGTAATGTCCCCTTATTAATAATGTTTAAGGCTTGTCTAAATTCTTATAATAGGCTTGTTTTATATATATATACATCAATATATATTATTTTTTATTTGATAGAAATGTTTGTATAAAAATCTGTTCTTTATCATGTAATATTAATGTCAATTTAATGATTTAGGTAATGAAGAAAATGATGAATGCAATTGTCTGTTGCCTTATAGTCTATCTTGTAGATGTTCTATTTTAGAGAATAAGATGTAAGTCCTTGATTTGAATATAGTAAAAATGTTATTTATGGAAATTACCCTCATCGAAGCAATGCCAATTATATGAACCTTATATCTTGATTCCTATAGATGATGTGTGCAATGCAACTACTGATTTGTAAATATTATATTGATCTCAATAAGAGAGTTTATGTTGATCTGACTGTATGTGTATATCTAGATTATTGTTGTTCCTAATCTTTGAGAACCACTTGTTTTTGATGATCCAATACCAATTTCAAATGATATCTGGGGTTCTATTTCAGATGATTGATATTGTATTCATGCATTTGCAATGATGGAGCCATTTCTGTTTGGCATCACTAACTCCTCATGTGTCTATCCTTGCTATTGTCTATTTTTTCGCATTGAGAACTTCAGACTAGGTTATTAATAATATTCCTATATCAACTAAGAGATGAAACCTTTAGAATAGATAATTCTTTTAAAATAAAAATATCTTCCGAATAACAAATTGTTGTTCTTTATGTACATCAATTATCATCAAAGTGTTAATGAATGATGATCATTTCTTTTGTCTTTGACCATATAGAGTGACCAACTTAATCACTGCATAGTAGATTGTCATGGAATCATTATCTGTGTTTTGTATCTGTTGGCAATATGGATGAATTGATTGTGTTGCATTGATGTCAACACCATCTATTATGGTTAGTTACCGACAAATAGGTTTTGGTTACCGGTAGAAGATCTTGTGTTATCGGTATGGGTTTAAGGTATAACCTACAAAGCTTTCATTGAGAAACCTTGACAAAAATCTAAGTGGTGTTGGTGTGGCTTCTAGATGGAATTCAAGATGCAGAAGGTGATCCTTGATCGTGCCTCAATTGATTGAAGACATTGCTTTGGCATGGTGGACCCAGATTAGGTCTGGTACCTATCTGTAATACCCTAAAAATGGTTATCTAAACCATGGGCCCCTAATCTCAACAATATCACCAAGGTCCTAACCAAAGGCAATTAAATCAATCTTGAGCACATTATTAATTCTTCAATCATCAAATATCACATGGTAAGTCAATTACTCAAAATTAATTAAATATTTATTTAATTAATTGAACCATTCCAAGAAAACCATTTTTAAATAAATTATCCTATTTAATTTATTAAATATCCTTACATATTTAATTAATTAATAAATTTTCCATTTAATCATGCAAAAAAGGAATTAATTAATTACAAAAGAGGAATTAATTGCAAAGCAAGAGTTGAATTGAAAATAAAATAAAATAATTGAATTGAGAGAGAAATCAAACTTGAGATATTATTTCTTTTTCTAAATTTAGAACTTGAAATCAGAAAAGCAATTAAATGAATTATTGATCATTCTCTAAAATTGGAACTCAAAGCTTTTCAGAAAAAGAAGTTCAGTTGCATTGAAAAGACTCTTTTCTTGAATAAATCAAAAAAATATCTATTTTTATCACAAGTGCATGGAATTAATTAATTCTTATTTCTAATGCAACTTGAACTTCCTATCTAAATGCATTTCAAATAAACTATAATTGGAATCTATCTCAAAGTTAACTGAACATGATTTCTCAATTATTTTCAATTAATCCTAAATTGAGATTTTTCATCATCTTTTTTGTAATTCTCTATAAATTCAGCCTTCAGTTCTTATTCAAAACACCCTAGAGATTTTTGAGAACATCCTTGGAGATTATTATTATGGTGATTTTTGCTTTGGAGTCATTGAATATATTGTGCTTTTTTTAGATTATTTGCATCCCTATTGCTTGAATCCATTATTGCTTGAATTATTCATCCATCTTGCATAAATTTTAGCTTAATATCATGCTCATATAGATTAAATCCTTCATCTTGGTGTAGTCTAGTCACTGGTATTGCTTATAAAAATATGAGAGCAATCTTATACTCGCATCTTTTAGAAGGCAATTGGTTGATTTGTTATGGTTTTATTATTCATGTTTATATTTGTCTAACCATACATGTAATGACTTAATTGAAGTGTTGTGTCTTGCAGATATAAATCCTTATTCCACTTTTTCACACACACATTTCTAGCACCCACTGTGGGGCAGAAGACTACATTTTTTGGCCTCCAAGACTGACTTTTTATTTTTTGTTATTTTTCAGATTTTTGACTTTTCAGATTTTCATCTATATAGTCTTTGCGTAATATCATACGAAATTTCTCACAAGCCAAAATGACAAATTGCAAGTTTCATACGAACTTAAATCCTATATCGTACGATCTGGTAAACTTTGTCATACGATTCTATATTTTTTGGTTAAAAGGACAAAAAAGCAAATTTTATGATTCTGGTTTTCTGTTCAGATTGGTTATACTGACGACTGATCCTGGTTGTTTATCTGTCTATCTTATAATTTTTCACAGCCTAATCAATTTTTGCAGAATGCTTGTCAAAGAATATGCTTGTCGCACAAAGACAATATGACTATCGATTCGTTGTCTTTGTAGGTTGCCTGAAGAGAATAAACCAAACATCGTGTATTCTTTAAATTCATTTTTAGGAACCTAAATTGCTATCTAGTTAAAGATTAAATCTGTATTTCATGTTTTAAGTAAATTCTAAGAGGTAGGAGAGTATGCTCTTGTCTTTTTATAAACAATCAGAAATCCAGACCCTTGAGGCATTTTCTTTGTTTGAGATTTGTACATCTTTAGTAGGCCTGCCCTCCCAAGGAGCTTAAAAACTCTTAAAGTTGTTACAACCGGTGTGAGGGGAACGACCTAAGTGGGAATGGATAAATGCCAAGTACTCCAACCCACTATAAAATAAACATGATTTGATGAAAATCAATTCAACGGTAGTGCTCGGGAATAGCTCTCCTCTGTACCTTCGAGTATATTAAACCTTGGTTTTCAAGGCTGGGAGACCTCGACGCACCGAATAGACCACTTACTAGATCCAATTAAAATTAGAAGCTACCTGGTTCACCTCCTAAAGGGGGATAATCTTTGTGCAAGAGAGATAGTAACTCTCCCAAGATACTTGTCATTTCGTGCCCCCATTAGCATTTGGAGTCAGATAATACGACGTTGAGAATCCATTGCGTGAGACTCAGTGACCGTATTATGATTAGCTATTGGGTGTGTACCTAAGTCTACAAGCAAAGGTTTTCTTCTCTCACCAAATTATGTAGGGCTTGCATGCTGTGATTGGAGTTACTATTCATACTACGTGTTTTCTGTGTTTTCATCCCTCAAACTAAAACTAGAATACCAAAATTGGAGAAAACAAGAAATAACTCAATGATCAAAAACTCTGTCTATGTCAGAACTAGTCCATCCTAAGTTGAAATTCTATCCAGAACTAGTCTATCTTGGTAAAAAATCAGTCCATCTCAGAATTGGTCATACTCACCTATTGAAAAACTCAAAATTTTTGTCTCTGTCTTGTTAACAATTGTACAAATTTGATCATTTATAGTTTTGCTCCATATCTTGTGTCATACGAGTTTGATAATTTGTCATCTAAGCTCAATCCTCTATCATACGAAACCCAGTAGTCTTTCATTTGAAGCTAAATCTTGTGTCATACGATACATAATTACACTGAATCTTTTTTCATCCTAGACATACCCATCTATTGTACGGTACTAGGTAGCAACTCGTATGAAACAAAACTGTTGTCGTCCTGAAGCTATTAAATTTTCATCCGTCTTAGTAAATCCTATCGTACGAATCTCTGATTTTGTCAGTACAGAGCAGTCAAACTTGCCTAAAAATAGTCTACAATGAACATAATACTGGTTATCATCATCCTAAGCATAAATAGATCAAGACAGTGTACCTCTACCATTTGTGTTGCACAATTTGGTCAATCATCTTTCAACTAGCTCAATCAACTACCTATCAAAGCTAAGTCACTTAGATAACGTCTTATACAGGATAGATCGTTCCTGAAACCAGACCGAATCTTAGTCACTACTCTCAAATCAACTTAGATAAACGTCTTATACAGGATAGATCTTTCCTGAAACCAAACTAAATCTTAGTTGCTTCTCTCAAACAAATATGTTAACTGAACAACTAGCTCTGAAATTGATCTTGACCTCTACATCACAAATAGTTTTAGGTCACACTAATCCATAAAAATGCCTATTCAAACCAGGAGTTCTCATAAGAAAGAGGCCAAAGGAAAAGGACAACCCTTCACATATCAAGATAACCCATACTACGTGAAGGACCCACTCACTGATAAACCTTCATCATCAGGGGTACCAATTTTTGATGAACTTGAATCTCCCACTATACATGAGACAGAATACAATGACAAAGACAACCTTAGTATTCACAAAACTGATAATGATTCCTCATAAAGTGAAGTTGAAGAAGACACTGAACCTCCATAAAAAGGTATTCATGACTGTCAAAAGGATAAAGACTTCCAAAAAATGATGAAATCTATCCTAGCTTGAGAAAAGGAAGACTATTTCTTAGAACTAGCAAAACAAGGTGCCAAACTTCCTACTGGATATGATGTTCAGACACTCATTACTAAAAAGAAAGAATCACCTATACTCGCAGTACATAGATGATTACAAGACTTATAGACTAAGATCAAAGAACTGAAGAATAAGGATTAGTCCCCAAAACAATATTCTCTGGAGACAATATGCCCCTTTCCATTTGACAAGAATCTATACATGCCTCCATTTCCTTCACGAGTTGAGATCCCAAAATTTGACAAATATTATGGTACCTCAGATCCTCAAGATCATGTCAGGGAATTTTGTGTTGCTTGTATGGAGTTCATGCATGATCAAACATATCTCATGTGCCTTTTTCCAAGGAGTTTGGGAGGACAAGATATGGAATGGTTCTCAAGTCTACCCAAAGGAATAAAAACGTTTGAAGAACTAATCCAAATATTTTTACAATACTCATACAACATTAGACATCCTGTCACTATGATTGAGCTTTGTAATACTAAATAGAAAACAGGGAAGCCTTTCCTTACTTTCCTCCAACATTGGAGAAAGATGTTCTCTAGTAATTCATGACCTATCCCAGATTTTGAGAAAATGGACATATTTGTCAACAATTTGGTCCGAGAATTAAAATATAGTATACAAATGCAAGTATACCCATCATTAAACAAAATGGTAGATAATGCCATTCGAATGGAAGATATGCTCATAAAGAAGGGGGATATCTCACCTTGGAAAGAAACACAACTAGGATCTAGCTCTAATGAGAAGAACAAGTATAGGAAATTTAGCAAAGACAACAACAAGAACGTTGTTAATGACGGAGTAGTAGATACTGTTAAAACCAACTCAAAGCCCACAATATTCAACTTGGCTAGTGGTACACAAGCACTCAAAGCGGCTGAAGCTACAACACAAAATCCTCCAAAGAAATCAAAAGAATGGTTCAAAGACAAACCTTGGCTTTCCAAACCTAAGTGTGATTTTACTGCTCTCGAAGAATCATATGAATCCTGTTATCAGTGTTTAAGAAATGGGTTTTCTTTCCCCATGATTGGCTAGGTTTTTTGAAATTTTGAGTTAGGTATGCTTTTAACTTCTTCAAAGATGTGTTAGGTCTTTAAGGGTCAAGGGTTTTAGTTTTAAATTGCTCAAATGTCTGATCAAAACCCTCTGGTTTCCATTCCTGCGTTACTTTATTCACTTAAGTAATGGGTCTTGGGGTCGTGTGAAGTGTCCCCCCTTGTTATCTACCTAGGTGGTTGTTAAATAATCGTAAAAAGTCTATGCCTTATGTCTTTTGCCTTCTAATGTTGTTGGGTCTAGTAAGTGTTGCACAACTTCTAGATGAATCTATGACTTTTGCCATTTCATTAGGCAAAGTTGTGGGTGTGTTAAGCTATGTGAAATAGCGAAAGGAAAAAGCATGTTCAACTGTGTGCATTTGATCTAGTTTAACAAGACTCCATCTCGCTCAAGATCGAACGGCTGGCGTTGATTCGCAGCCGAAATGAGCGAGTAAATTACCTTTCACAAAATGGCGAAAAGGTTTGGTGGGACCCAGTGATGAAGAATTTTCCACGGCTAAAAGGTGATCAAGTTCAAAAGAAATCGACGGCTCTCGTTGTTTCGTGGCTGATAGACGCTCACATGTTATGCCCTGCGAAATAGCGAAAGGTTTTTTGGCTAGGGAAAAACAGGTTTATGAGAAGCATAACAGATGCGTAGGTTCCCAAAGATCTAACGGCTAGCATAGTTTCATGAGATAAAGATTCTCAAAAGATAGCTTTCGCGAAATAGCGAAATGACATGGCATTCCAAGCAAGCAGTCCAGTTGGTTGAGATGGCAAGTAAGATAGTGACACGTGACCAAAGATCAATGTGGTCAGTAAATCGGATTTAAGGATTAAAAGGTGGGTCTAAGAAGACGAGTCATGTTGCGGGATAAGAAGTGACCTAGCAGATACAGGTGGCAAGGATAAAGTGGATCCTGATGTTCTCTCTCAACGAATAAAAAGTTGACATGTTAGTTTAGGAATGACTAGACACTAGGTGGATGAAGCTGAGTCAGACAACCCACGTCTATCGGATTCAAGTAGGTTGTTAAGCATCTGGGAAGTTTGATATGATCTAACGATTTGTGTGAATTCGCAAAGGCAAGATGCTTGTGTTTTAAGGTCTGCAAAATGGCGAATGAGCTAGTGGGCCTGAAGAAATAGATAAGGCATAAAGGTAAAAAAGGATCAACTCTATTTTGATCCAAGGGTTCTCATTGTTTCGTGGCTGCAAATCAACTGAGGATTAAGGCCTGTGAAATGGCGAAAGAGAAAGAGAGTTTCTTCCTAGCATGACATGGAATGATAGCTATTACTTCTTGTAAGGATTGATGGTGATGTGTCGTAAGACACATAGTTTCAAAAGGTGATTCAGGGCCTGCCGAGGTGTAACTGACGGTTATACAGGAAATAAGACACGTGGTTGACTCTGAACTAAACCCAAAGAGTTTCCTAGAGCTAATGGTCGAGTGCCATATGGCATTTGTTAACCGGTAAATAAGTGGGGTAAGTAATAAAGGTCTCACTTAAAGGATGGTCATCTTGAGATTGATCCAATGCCTCTCGTTTATTTGTGGCCCGAAGGTGTCAGCGGATTAACCTCTGTGAAATAGCAAAAAATCATTAGCCGTCAAGATGAGGCACGATTAGTGAAAAAGTTGACGGTCCTGGAAGGGGTTAAAGGCTGGGCGATTAGAGATCCAGCTAATGCTTGGCGTAGATTCACGAAGGGAAAGTTCTCACAGGATAAAGCTTGCGAAATGGCGAAAAGGAGGTAGGGCCCAATGCAAAGGCAAAGAGGTTAAAACAGTGTAAAGACCGACCAAGTCTCATCTTATCGGATGGCTGGTGCGATTTTGTTGAGCAAAATTATGAGGATGTTATGCTCTGTGAAATGGCGAAAGAGCGAAAAGGAAAATACATAGGCATGTTATGACCCATTGAAGTGAAATTTTTGAATTCTTCTATGAATTCAATTCTGAAGGGATGACCGAAGCATGTGGTATCAATGTTGTAGTTAAGAGCCCAACTACCGTATACGATTTCACATCAATTGAATGAAGGCATCATTTTGAAGAGTAGTTGTAGAGAAACACTTGCAGAGCAGATTTCTTCAAGTGCAGAGTAGATTTCTTCAAGTGTGGAGAAGTTTTCTTCAAGCAAAAAATAGGTTCTCTTGTACTCCTCTTTGGCAATTACTTGACAGTGTGTTTTAATTGAGGTTTTGATTTATTATAGAATAGTTGGGGCTAGTAATTAAATTGCTTGCATAGTTTTAAGATGGCACCTAAAAGAGAATTCTCAGGAAAGGTTAATTATCAAGAGACGGCTATCTGAGATGATTTCCTAGAACAGTTGACATTGTCAACTAATGTGGCAGCAAAGGTAAAAGAACTAGTGCCAAGAGCTCCTCGCCTAAAAATAGGAGAGGGATTATATGATAAGGGTAACTGGCTAAGAGACCCTCAAATTGGGTTGTCTGGGTTGGGATTATTTAAGGATGGATTTGGCATGAGAAACTCCCCAGCCCCAATGAATAGTATCTAGGAGTTGGATGTAGGCAAATTGGTGGTCTCTGGAGTATTCATGGATGTAGATCTCCTAACTCAGATTGCACACAACTATGAACCAATCACAAGAAGTGTTAACAATATAAGTCAGAAAACCCTCATTGAAATAAATAATGAGGAGTTCAGAAATGCTTTCGGGCTTAGTGAATTTACCAATTTTTTGGAACCTATTAATTTCAAATCACTAGCTCAGGTTTACAGTGTGTAGAGGAATCACCTTAGAAATGGTCCTCTTAAAGAATTCTTTGTGAAGATAGGTGGGTTAATAGTTGTAGGACCTAACACTAACGAGCCTTTTTCTTAAAATATGTTTACCCTTAGGGCCAAAGGATTATATTGGTCACTCTGCCAAATTCTAGGAGAAGATGTTGAGGCAAATATGCCAACTCATTACATGCTAATGATTGCTCAAATTTTGAATCCTTCTTTGGCAGTAACCTTTGACTATGCTTCCTATATCACTGATGCCATCCATGAAGGATTGATAGGAATAAAGAATGGGAAAGTGGATAGGCCTTTTGGATGGTACTCCCTCCTCATGCATTTATTTTTATTCAAAGGTGGTTACTATTTTGCAAGCAGAATGGATATCGTGAAAGAGAAAAATGGAGAGAAGATGACAGTGCAGTTATGGAGTACAGTGCTGTCATGGGATAGAGAAGATGCAAGCTTCTTGAAGTTTGATAAATGTTTTGCATCTAAGATTAGGACTCTTATCCGTTCAGAAAATCAAAGACTTCCTAAGGTTCTTTCAGAATTCATTAGGCCAAAAGAATTTGCTGAGAATGTTAAAATTGTCTAAAATTGGGGTGATATCTACTAATACCCTATCTCCACAGTTTTTAGAGTATATGTCTTCAAAGGAATTCCATTTTTTTTGCCCTATCAGGTCTCTCTTAAAGTGGGAATTGCAGAGATCCTTAGGCAGATTGGCGGTGTGCAAGAGGCAGAGTTAACAGGCAGAGGTAAAGGGACCATTTTCCCTACAGTTACCATAGCACACCAATTTGTGATAATTAAAGGAGGTTGGAAGTGTTTTGAAGATTTCCTTCAACCGTATCATTTGTCAACTACAGTATCCTGATGTGCTGACCCTAAAGATTTCTTCAACGACATGTTCACAAAGAGGGCAATGTGCAGAGGTAGACTCAACTAGTTCTAGTTTCCTGAAGATCTCATTAGGAATGAGTTTGATTTAGATGAGAAAGAGCTGAGGAAGGAAATGTGGGTGGCCTACAAAAAGGATTTAGACTTTGTACACCAATTCGACACTAGCTATGACCCTTTGTCTAGCTTTCACCCTTTTGAAGAGAAGATAAAGTTCTTAATTCTTTGTTTTGAGGATGTGATGCAAACATTGAAAGAAAAGAAGGAGGTTGTAATTAAGAACAACCTTGAGAAAGCAAGACTGGTTCTAAATAGGTCTGCATCTGCCAGAGCAATCCCTCCTGGTCATTACATGTTGCATAAGAAGTCCAACTATAGTGTGTTGATGCCTACAACAGGGGAGCCCTCTACCTCAAAAGGGAAGAGGATGATACAGGATGTCATTGACATTCAAGATAGTCCAAAGAAACAAAGAGTGGGAAAGGAAGTACAATCTGGTGAACCTTTGTACTCTCCATCTCAATCCCCTATTCATATAGGAGATGAACAGGCAGTAGCTGAGCAACTGTTGCAGTTACGCAACCTTGGAGAGATAGCATACACATATGATGAAGTGGAAGAGGGAATGCCAGAAGTGCCCCTTACTGCTGAAATGAAAATCACTACTAATGAGTTCAAAGGCTAGGAGTGGAATCCTGAGATCAAGTAAGCCAGTGAAGATTTCTTGGCTGATTATAATTTTTTCACATTAGGAGCTTTCATACAATTTGTGTGGAAGCAGAACATTGATAAATTTAATGCTAGGTGTGAAAAGAGGAAAGGTGAGTAGCCCCATAGGGATCCAGCTATGGTGGAGGAAGAGATAAAGCAAGAAATGGTTGACGAGTTTAAGACCATCACTCCTGAGCAGGGAAGAGACATGGTAGCACAGGCTGGGGTACTCATTCTCCCCAAATGGGACATAGCAGATGCCTTGGTTTTAGAGGCAGTAAGAAAAGAGACCAAACCTATGGAGGGAGTCACTTTCAGCAAAGATAATGCTACATTGGTCATGTGGTCTCTTAAAAGAGATGAAAATAAGAGGAATAAGGAAACCCCAGGGTCAAGTTACCTTGAAGGAATGATAGTGAAAAGAGTACAGAGCACTGGGGTAGTAGAAGCTACTAGCACTGTGCTAGAGACTACAAAGTTTAGTGTTGCATTAGTAGAAAGGGAGCCTAGGGAAAAGGCAGATCTCCAAGTTAAGTTGGAGATAGTTTTAAAAGCTTATAACAATTGCAAGGAAGAGGTAAGAGGTAAAGATAGCATCATCGCCAAGCTACAAAGCTAGTTGGTAGGACAATACCATCAAGGTGAGTCCTCAACACTTATGATCTCCTCTTTTCCTGCAAGACCTCCACCTACCAGCCCCATTATTGAGTTCCCACCATCTCCAACACCTTCTAGTTCTTAGTTGATTGAGTTCACCCCCCATGAGTTAGGGAATTTAAAATAGGCTCAAGCCTTATATGCAAAGAAATTTGAAGAGAGGGTAAAGGCTACAATTTTAAGTTTTGTTGACACTATAGGGTCTTCACTAATTTATAACAACATGAATAAGATTTTGAAAATGTGGAATGAATTAAATGGGCACAAGGCTGTATTAATGCCTATTTTTGATAAATGGAGACCTAGAGAGTAGGATATAGAATTGATTTGTGTATCCTATGATGAGGCAGGGGCTGGCCCTATTATTAAATCTACAAATGATATGACAAAGGATTTAGTAAAATTGGCAGAAGGAGTAGATAATGCAGATAGAAAGATCAACTTGTACAAGAAAGAGTACACTGATCAAGTTTTTGAATTACTCCTAGGAGGTTTTCTTAGCCCAACCCAATTAAAGGAAAAACAAATATGGCTTAAGGAATTGGAAGCCAAATTGTCACTTAGAATAAAAGGGATTGTCAAATCAGAGGATGCTTCCATATTTGTTAAAACAATTGAAGAGATTGAGAAAATCAAATCTCATTATGGTTTCCTGAACTCAAAGGTCAATAAAATGAGAAATTCTTGGAAAAGGTTAGCCAAGACAAAAACAAGAGTGATTACCTTCTCATGGCCTGCTAATGAGGTGTATCAAGAATGGACAAGAAAGTATGCAGTGCTTGATGTGGACCAGTTAGAAAATGTTGCAATAGAAAAATAAGAGGAAGAAGCTGCAGATGTTGAAAGAGACTTGTAACCACATTTGTAAAAGGTTTTTGTAACTTCTTCTTGAGAAGTAATGATTGTAACAAACTCTCCTAGGAAAGTCCAAAGCTATGTGTGCATCCATATTGTTATAAATGGATACCAGGACTAAAAAAAGAGGATCGCAAGAAATTGTAAGAAAATGCTACAGAAATTTATCTGAGCTTTTCCAAGTTTTAATGGAGAATATTCGAAGGTTTTTGTAATACTTTTTGAAGAAAATATCAATATACAGACCATTGGTTTTGAGTTTAAACTTTGTGTTGTCTTCAAGTATGTTTGCAAGTGTTTACTATTTCATTCTGAGTAATCTAGGGTTATTTCATTTGATATGGGTTGTAAGGCAACTATCAGTAGATATGTTTCTTAGCTTTTCCCTTCAGGAGGGGAATTAAATATGCAGGAATCATTTCTACCAGTAAATTCTTTGTGGGACACTTTGAATTTTGATGAACATAGTTTAGTTTGATATGAATAAATTCTTATGTGTGTCAGGCATGTATAAGGATCTGCAGAAGCCAAACTAATGGAATATGTAGAGATATTTGATTGTGGAAGTATTGTTTGAACTTATATGACTCTGTGACCTTGGAAAAGGCACTGGTGTAGATCAAGGTTGTCTATTACATATCTTGTAGGTCAATACTAAACATGAGTACAATTTTCATTCCTTTGTTTCAGTTAGTTTTAAGGTGATTAGATCCACTATTTTTTTGGACTGGTTTGCTGTGGATTTATCTTTTAAAAGTGTGAATTTAGTTCACAAAGGTATACCCGCCTGAACTTTGATTAAGTTTGAAGTGTAGAAGGTTAATCAAACCTTGTCATATGTTGTCCTGAAGGTTTCCTTCTCTTTAATATCTCTTCTGCATACAAATTTATCATACCATCTTAAGGATTTTAAAGTGAATCATATTTTGAGAACAAAAAAAGTGGTGACCCTGCTGGGGAGAGTCACAATAAGGATCCAGACGCAGATTTGTGCCTAGATTTATAAGGAAAAATCATCATGTGTTTGTGGAATCAATTGGTGCTTCGGTGAATATAGCAGTGGTGTCTGGAGGTCCCTTTTGGAAGTTCCCTCTATTTTTTGTTGATTTTTTATTTGGTCTGAAGTTGTGCAACGTTTTATTCTAAGCTTGTTTTCATAATTCCCATAGTCTTGTTGGTGGTGACTTTGTTATCTTGGAACCAGTCCTTGTGGAATACATAAAATTCTTAAAAGGAAGACAAGCATAATGCAAGGAGAAAAAAACACCAGATCATTCATGAAGAAGAATCCTCGTTGAACTTTGCAAGAAGGTTTGCCAGAATAGTCACAAAGAGGTCAGAAGAGATCAGTGTTTCACGAACCATCAAATGCTGCTTGGGTGCAAAAGAATAATAATACCGGTAAGATACCTGATTGACCTGTTTATGCAAATTCTAATTCTTCTTCCAGAGATTCTGAACATGATATATTAGGTTTCCATTCTAGATTGTTTGGAAATATAGATAATGCTCATGGTTTAAATCAAGATATATCTCATGTTAGTGTGTTTGCGAGAGATAGGACTAGTTCAAATGCAATCAAACATTCTATTCCTAGAACAATTGATGGAAATATTAGCTTGATTGATATAGATCAAGTCAATATCTCTAACTCTGAGGAGAATTTCCTCGATGAAGATAGTGTCACAAGAAATAGAAGATTTAAATAGGAGGCTTCACCACTTAATCTCTTTAAGAACCCAAAAGGAAGTGAATAAGGAGAAGGAAGTCAAAGCATAACTAATGGAGAGAGATAGGCTTCTTAGACAGATAGCTGATCTTGAAGTATTGGCTAAGCAAAAAGAAAAGAGTGATGATGAAGGCCCTTCGATCAGAGAAATTCTGATCCCTAAGGCCAAGCCAGCATATAGGTCAGTATTCCAACCAAACAAGGACATACTTAGTGATTCATAGCCTCCTAGGAATAATGTTGATAAAGGGAAACAAAAATGGGTGGATGATGGAACTGGATCTAGAAATATAGAAGATATTTCTCATAGGCTTTCAACACATGAGAGAGAGATGGAAAGAATGAGGAAGGAAAAGGAGGATCTACAAATGGAGCTAGAGAAAGTTGAGTTGGAAGTGGCTAATCAGGAAGTCAAAAGAAAAATTAGTTACCTAAAAGCTCCACCTATCATTTTCCATCAGGAGATCTTAGTAAGCCTGATCCTCAGCAAATTTCCATTCCCCGGATTACGATTCAGCCTACTGTGTCTGCTAATATAGCATCAGTGAGTCAAATCCCTATGAACAATTAGCATAGCCAAATATCTCAGTCCCCAATTCCAAAAGTCAGAATGAACATGGGAAACAATAATGTTACTAACCCTTTTCAAAGGAGACCTATCAATTTGGAGCAGTATAGACAATTGTTCTTCGATGGGATCCCAGGATATCCCAACCATGTTCCTACTGAGTTAAGGGATGGACTCCATAAGTTTGCTAGAAATAATGCAATTAGTGCTGAAGAACATTTAAAATCTTTTGGCAACCTAATAAATGATTATGAGATAGTGGATGAAGATGTTATAATGAAATTGTTTGTTCAGTCCCTAGTTGATGATGCAAGAGATTGGTATAGAGGTCTTCCAGTTAATAACATTGGGTCATGGGATGACTTTAAGAATTGTTTTCAAGAACAATACAGTGACAAAACAAATGTGAGCTTCATGCTCAATGAATTTAATAACATCAAAAAATCTGATAATGAAATGGTCATCGATTTCAATGATAGATTTCAAAAGGCCATGCAGAGATTATATCAGGTGATAAGGTTAGATGATAACATGTGTTTGAACACCTATTATAATGCATTTGATTCTAAGATGGCCTATATCTTGAGGGATAAAAATCAACATAACTAGAGGGATGCATTTAGGATTGCCATTAATGAGGAAAGCAATAGAAAAGCATCTGGGAGGTTAGGAAGGAGAACAGATGGTAGGTTATGGTAAGAAACAAAACAACAACCTAGCAAAGCTTCTAAGGAAGAAGACAAGATAGAAAAGTTGGCCATTGCTATGAAGGATCTGACTGCCAAGGTGAACAAAAATGATAAGCCTCATTATAACTGGCAAGATAGACCCCCTAGACTGCATGACATGCCTTATAATACCAACTGGAAAGATGGCAAACCCCAAAATGAGAAGTCTAAATTTGCTCAAAATCAGGATACCCCAGATCCCTTAAAAGGGAAAAATATCCATAATATAGAAAATACTCCTTGGTGTATTGCTTGTGATGGGCCACATTCTCCACATTAGTGTGCAGTAGCTCAAGCCCTTGAAGATTCCATGAGACAAGAAGCTGAGCTTGCCATTAACATGGTTGTGACTATTATAGAAAGTGATGAGGAATCTATACAAAGTGAATACAGTGATGTGTTGGATAATGAAAGGTTTGTTCAAGGACAAGTAACACTGGACTAGCATCCTACCTTGAATGTGGTAACAATTGAAGATGAAGAAGTTCATCTTAGAAGGCCTAGTGAGGAAGAAGTTAAAAGTCTTACCAAAGCTGCTACTGCTAAAGCAATACACAATTACAGCTTAAGGAGCACCAAGAAGGACACTGATCAGAGTGAACCTGGTTCCATGTACATAAAAGAGGTTACTCAAAAGGAGGCAACAATAGTGCTACTACTATCCCTAAAATTGGTCAAGAAAAGAAGGAACAGGTTAAAGATGTACACAAGAGTACAGATGATAAAAATGCCAATGATATACAAGGAGTTGCCTCAGCAAAAAGGGCAAGTCATCTTAAGGCAGAAAGAGTTAGAGCTAATATTGAATTAAGAAATAGTTCCACATTTGACATGGCTCAAGCTCTTACACAAATGAAGGTTACTGTCCCATTAGTAGAATTACTAAAAATAAAAGAACATAGGGATGCAACTTTGTCTTTGTTTTCTGATATATCTGACAGTGACACAGTCCTACCCACCAGTTCAGCTAAAATTGGAAAGGATTAGGAACTCCAAACCCCAGAGGTTTATGTTTGGAACCACTATTACTCAAAAGCCTTCACAGGTAGATCCTTTTTATGTTACTTTGTTAGTAAATAACCAGTTGATAAAAAACTACATGATAGATTCAGGAGCTTCTGCTAATGTAATGCCCTATGGTGTTATGAAAGAATTAGGACTATCAGTAAACACTGTATATGGAAAATGCTATGCTATGGATAACAGGGAAGTACCTGTGATAGGTACAATGAGAGATGTTGAAGTAAAAATTGCAACATTCCCTAAGGCAACTTATTAAATTGACGTTATTGTTACTAACACTAAACCCCATTATGGTATGTTATTGTCCAGGCAGTGGGTAGTAGCAGTAGGAGGAAATGTCCAACTAGATTTATCTTATGCCACCATTCCAATCAATGGGAATCAGGTCAAGTTGTATAGAGAACCACGTGCTCCTAGGGTAATTGAAAATGTAGATCCTGGTATGCTCATTTGTATGATTGATGTGGATCTTGATAATTTCAGACTACAATCAATTTTACCCTAGTTGAAGAATACTAACCCCATTGTGATCGAATTAAAATCACAAAAGCATGGTTTATGGTAGATGTATTTTGATGGAGCTTGCTCCAAAGAAGGATCTGGAGCAGGGGTTCTTTTTGTATCTCCATCAGGTATAACTTTTAAATATTCTT
This sequence comes from Cryptomeria japonica, assembly GCF_030272615.1. Taxonomy (NCBI): domain Eukaryota; kingdom Viridiplantae; phylum Streptophyta; class Pinopsida; order Cupressales; family Cupressaceae; genus Cryptomeria; species Cryptomeria japonica. The sequence goes on from NC_081410.1 coordinate 337,270,279, forward strand.
TCTTATTGGCTTTCCAGTGCACAAATAATACTGCAGAGTATGAAGCCCTATTATTGGGACTTGAGGTTGAAAAAAGGCATGGAATCTAGCTGTTGATAGTCTTAGGGGATTCAAAATTTGTTGTCGCTCAGGTAAGATCCAAATATACAACCAAAAATGATAGATTAAAGAGGTATAAGCATGCAGTTTGGGATGTCATTGAGTATTTTAGTGCATTTTCTATTAATTGGATAGAGAGATCAAAGAATATTATGGCAGACTTTCTAGCTAATGTCGCATTGAAAAATGATGATGCAACACTAACTGACATCTCCACTATGGAAATAAAATCTAGGCCTGCCATCCCTAATAATGTGTATAATTGGCAAGTTTTTGCTGATGATGAAGATATTCTTAGGTTCATCCAATGTGTTGATGATTATGATGGACAGAAGATCGATTGCAATGCATTGGTGGAGGCGGTTGACAATAAGGAAACAATGTTTGGAAACGACTTGGTCCAGTTGGAAACAAATGAGATACCTAAAGGGTTGGTAGAGCTAGAGAGCATGTTCAGTTACAATGATAGTCACTTACATCAGTAGTCTACCACCAAGTTAGAAGAATTGGAGGAGGTGAACCTGGGGACTGAATCATCCCCTAAGGTAGTATACATTGGCAAGAAATTACCCCCTCATGTTAGAACTAATCTTATTAATTTATTGAAAAGATATAACCATGTTTTTCCTTGGTCTTACGAAGACCTAAAGGCGTATAGAGAAGACCTTTTTCAGCATGAAATTCCCTTACTTCCAGATGCTAAGCCTTTCAAACAGAAACATAGACCTATTAATCCCCTGTTGGAAACTAAGATGCAGCAAGAATTGACTAAGTTAAGAGAAGGGGGGATTATCAAACGTATAAGACATTCTTCACAGTTCTCCAATTTAGTCCCAGTAAGAAAGAAAAATGGGGACATTAGATTGTGTGTGGATTTTAGAAATTTGAATGTTGCTTCTTTAAAAGACAATTACTCTTCCCCCAATACGGAAGCTATACTGTAGAGAGTAACATGTTGTGATCTTTTGTCCATGATGGATGGTTTTTCAGGATACAATCAAGTGTTAGTGAGGGAATCTGGATAGTTTAAAATTGCTTTCACTACTCTGTGGGGAACATATGTCTATGTAAGAATGCCATTTGGATTAAAAAATGCTAGAGCTACATTTCAGAGAGCTATGGATGTAGCCTTCAAAGAATTCATCAATATTATCATGGTGGTTTATCAAGATGATCTAAATTGCTTCTCTAAAAAGGCCGATGACCATTGTGGACATTTGGAAAAGGTGTTCAATAAAGCTTTGGAATTTGGTGTGTCATTAAATCCCAAGAAATGTCATTTTGGGGTCACTGAAGGAAAATTGTTGGGGCATATTGTTTCTAAGGAAGGGGTAAGAATAGACCCAAAAAGAATTGAAGCAATAAACAAAGTGTCTGAACCGAAGAATGTTAAAGGTATTCAATCCTTTTTGGGCAAAGTAAATTTTTTTAGAAGATTCATTGCGAACTTTGTAGAGATAGTGAAACCCATTGTCAAGTTTCTCAAGAAGGATACTAAGTTTTGTTGGGATCAAGAAGCCTCAAAGGCTTTTGCTGAAATTAAAAGGTCCATTTAGGAAGCACCAGTGTTGAAATCTCCTGATTACAGTAAGCCCTTCTCTTTGTTCTCTTTTGCTTCATACCATACAGTAGCTGCAGTGTTGTTACAAAAGGATAATGAGGGATATGAACATCCCATAGCTTTCTATAGAAAGTATTTGCAAGTAGCAAAATTAAAATATGAAACCATGGAGAAATAGCCTTATGCTTTAGTTAAAGCTATTAAGGCTTTCAGGCCATACCTGGTGAATGCCAAAATCACTGCTTATGTCCCACATGCTGTAGTTAAGGATATTCTATCCTAGTCTGAGGTTACAGGAAAAAGGTGCAGATGGATCAATAGAATCCAAGAATTTGACTTGGAAATAAACATCACCAAATTGGTGAGAGGCTTAGGTTTGGCCAAGCACATGACTGAATCTAATCTTTTGAATGTTGAGATACATAATGTTGAAATCAAAAGTACTTCAGTCACTAGTATTGAAAGGCAACCTTGGTATTCAGAGATAGTCCGATTTTTAAGAGATGCTACATTCTCAGAAGGAATGACACATAATCAGAGAAGAACTCTAAAACTCAAGTCACAAAAATATTTTCTCATTCAAGGTGATTTGTTTTGGAGAAAAAGAGATGGAGAACTGCTAATGTGTTTGGATGAATTCCAGGCTAAAAGAGTGTTGATTGAAATGCATGATGGAGTATGTGGAGGCCATTAATCTACTAAGAGAACCATTGGTAAGATAATCTGGGTTGGGTACTATTGGCCTACCTTATTCAAGGATGCTCATGAACATGTCAATAAATGTGACCCATGTCAAAAAATTTCATCCAAATTGAAGTATGAAGGAGATTTACCCCTAAATCCAATCATAGTGGAAGCCCCTTTTGTCCAATGGGGCATTGATTTTATTGGAGAGATTGTTGAGAGATCAAGAAGAGGTCATAGATGGATCATATTAGCCACTGATTATTTTACTAAATGGATTGAAGCTATTCCCACAAGAAGAGCTACGAGTAAAGTTGTCATTGACTTCCTGATGGACAATGTTATAACTAGATTTGGAATACTTGCAAAGTTAGTAATGGACAATGCCATGAGTTTTAGGTTAGAAGAGTTTGTTAGATTTTGTACCAGTCATGGAATAATCATGTCTTACTCTTCACCTTATCATCCTCAGGGAAATGGACAAGCTGAATCCAGCAATAAAAGCCTCTTGAATATTATCAAGAAAATATTAGAAGAAAAAAAGAGGTCATGGGATCAAAAGTTGAAACTAGCTTTGTGGGTAGACAAAATAACAGTCAAGAAGGTCATTGGAATGTCACCTTTTGAACTGGTTTATGGTACACACGTTAGATTGCCAGTGAATAATCTTCTTCTAGTTTATAAATTCTTGCAAGATGAAGACATGGAGCTATCTGAACCTATGGAAAACAGAATGATCCAAATTGTGGAAGTGGAAGAGATCAGAAATCTAGCTCATAAGAGAAATCTAAAGATCCAATTGTAGTCCAAATACCTTTTTGATAAAAGGACATCCTTAAGGAAGTTTCAAATTGATGATATTGTTCTTCAGTGGAATGCAAGAGGACAGGACAAGGGAAAACACAATAAATTTGAATCATTATGGATTGGCCCTTTTGTGGTTTGTGATTTGAATGGAAATGATTCATATTTTGTGAAATATATGAATGATGAAGTACAGGAATTTCCAGTGCATGGACATTTCTTGAAACATTATTTCTCTTGAAGTCCATGCACAGTAGGTCCTTTGTTTGTATATATTTTGTTTGCTTCCTATTGTTTTTGTTTGGGTCTGTGTTTTGGTCTATTTCTCCTGAGTTTCCTGAGTTTCTTGTGTTGACCTTGTGATCAACCATCCCCAGTCAGAGCTGTTGTTATCAGTGTTTAAGAAATGGGTTTTCTTTCCCCATGATTGGCTAGGTTTTTTGAAATTTTGAGTTAGGTATGCTTTTAACTGCTTCAAAGATGTGTTAGGTCTTGAAGGGTCAAGGGTTTTAGTTTTAAATTGCTCAAATGTCTGATCAAAACCCTCTGGTTTCTATTCCTGCATTACTTTATTCACTTAAGTAATGGGTCTTGGGGTCGTGTGAACTGTCCCCCCTTGTTATCTACCTAGGTGGTTGTTAAATAATCATTAAAAGTCTATGCCTTATGTCTTTTGCCTTCTAATGTTGTCGAGTCCAGTAAGTTTTGCACAACTTCTAGATGAATCTACGACTTTCACCATTTCTTTAGGCAAAGTTGCGAGTGTGTTAAGCTATGCAAAATAGCGAAAGGAAAAAGCATGTTCAACTGTGTGCATTTGATTTGGTTTAACAAGACTCCATCTCGCTCAAGATCTAATGGCTGGCGTTGATTCGCAGCCGAAATGAGCGAGTTAATTACCTTTTGCAAAATGGCAAAAAGGTTTGGTGGGACCCATCGATGAAGACTTTTCCACGGCTAAAAGGTGAACAAGTTCAAAAGAAATCAATGGCTCTCGTTGTTTCGTGGCTGATAGATGCTCGCATGTTATACCCTGTGAAATAGCGAAAGGTTTTTTGGCCAGGGAAAAAGAGGTTTATGAGAAGCATAATAGATGCGCAGGTTCCCAAAGATCTAATGGCTAGCATAGTTTCACCGAAGAAAGATGCTTGTAAGATAGCTTTCACGAAATAGGGAAATGACATTGCATTCCAAGCAAGCAGTCTAGCTGGTTGAGATGGCAAGTAAGATAGTGACACGTGGCCAAAGATCAATATGGTCAGCGAATCGGATTTAAGTATTAAAATGTGGGTGCAAGAAGATGAGTCATGCTACAGAATAAGAAGTGACCTGGCAGATACAAAATGGCAAGGATAAAGTGGATCCTGATGTACTGTCTCAGTGAATAAAAAGTTGACATGTCAGTTCAGGAATGACTAGACACCAGGTGGATGAAGCTGACTCAGATAGGTTGTTAAGCATCGGGCAAGTTTGATATGATCTAACGGTTCACGGCAAGTTTGATATGATCTAACGGTTCACGTGAATTCATGAAGGAAAGATGCTTGTGTTTTAAGGTCTACGAAATGGTGAAAGAGCTAGTGGGCCCGAAGAAATAAATAAGGCATAAAAGTAAAAAAGGATCAACTCTGTTTTGATCCAAGTGTTCTTGTTGTTTCGTGGCTACAAATCAATCGAGGATTAAGGCCTACAAAATGGTGAAAGAGAAAGAGAGTTTCTTCCCAGCATGACATGGAATGATAGCTACTACTTCTTGTAAGGATTGATGGTGATGTGTCGTAAGACACGTAGTTTCAAAAGGTGATTCAGGGCTTGCTGAGGTGTAACCGGCGGTTATGCAGGAAATAAGACACATGGTTGACTTTGAACTAAACCTCAAGAGTTTCCCAGAGCTAATGGTCAAGTGCCATGTGGCATTTGTTAACCGGTAAATAAGTGGGGTAAGTAATAAAGGTCTCACTTAAAGGATGGTCATCTCAAGATTGATCCAATGCATCTTGTTGTTTTGTGGCCCGAAGGTGTAAGCGGATTAACCTCTGCAAAATAGCGAAAAACCGTTAGCCATCTAGATGAGGTGCGGTTAGTGAAAAAGTTGACGATCCTGGTAGGGGTTAAAGGCTGAGCGGTTAGAGTTCCATCTAACGCTTGGCATGGCTTCATGAAAGGAAAGTGCTTGTGGGATAAAGCTTGTGAAATCGTGAAAAGGAGGTAGGGCCCGATGCAAAGGAAAAGAGGTTAAAACAGTGTAAAGACCGACCAAGTCTCATCTTATCGAACGGCTGGCACGATTTCGTTGAGCGAAATTGTGAGGATGTTATGCTCTGCGAAATGGCAAAAGAGCGAAAAGGAAAATACACAGGCATGTTATGACCCATTGGAGAGAAAATTTTGAATTCTTCTAAGAATTCAATTCTGAAGGAATGGCCGAAGCATGCGGTATCAATGCCGCAGTTAAGAGCCTGACTACTGTATATGATTTTGCATCAATTTAATGAAGGCATCATTTTGAAGAGTAGTTGTAGAGAAGCGCTTGCAGAGAAGATTTCTTCAAGTGTAGAGCAGATTTCTTCAAGTGCAGAGAAGTTTTCTTCAAGCAAAAAATAGGTTCTCTTGTACTCCTGTTTGGCAATTACTTGTTAGTGTTTTTTAATTGAGGTTTTGATTTATTACAGAACAGTTGGGGCTAGTAATTAAATTGCTTGCATAGTTATAAGATTACACCTAAAAGAGAATTCTCAAGAAAGGTTAATTATCAAGAGAGGGCTATCTGAGATGATTTCCTAGAACAGTTGACATTGTCAACTAATGTGGCAGCAAAGGTAAAAGAACTAGTGCCAAGAGCTCCTCGCCTAAAAATAGGAGAGGGATTATATGATAAGGGTAACTGGCTAAGAGACCCTCAAATTGGGTTGTCTAGGTTGGGATTATTTAAGGTTGGATTTGGCATGAGAAACTCCCCAGCCCCAATGAACAGTATCTGGGAGTTGGATGTAGGCAAATTGGTGGTCCCTAGAGTATTCATGGATGTGGATTTCCTAACTCAAATTGCACACAACTATGACCCAATCACAAGAAGTGTTAAGGATATAAGTGGGAAAACCCCCATTGAAATAAATAATGAGGAGTTCAGAAATGCTTTGGGGCTTAGTGAATTTACCAATTTTTTAGAACCTATTAATTTCAAATCACTAGCTCAGGTTTACACTATGTAGAGGAATCACCTTAGAAATGGTCCTCTTAAAGAATTCTTTGTGAAGATAGGTGGGTTAACAGTTGTAGGACTTAATACTGTGGAGCCTTTTTCTTTAAATATGTTTACCCTTAGGGCCAAAGGATTATACTGGTCACTGCCAAATTCTAGGAGACGATGTTGAGGCAAATATGCCAACTCATTACATGCTAATGATTGCTCAAATTATGAACCGTTCTTTGGCAGTAGCCTTTGACTATGCTTCCTATATCACTGATGCCATTCATGAAGGATTGATAGGAATAAAGAATGGGAAAGTGGATAGGCCTTTTGGATGGTACTCCCTCCTCATGCATTTATTTTTATTCAAAGGTGGTGACTATTTTGCAAGTGGAATGGATATTGTGAAAGAGAAAAATGGAGAGAAGATGCTAGTGCAGTTATGGAGTACAGTGCTGTCATGGGACAGAGAAGATGCAAGCTTCTTGAAGTTTGATAAATGTTTTGCATCTAAGATTAGGACTCTTATTTGTTCAGAAAATCCAAGAGTTCCTAAGGTTTTTTTGGAATTCATTAGGCCAAAAGAATTTGCTGAGAATGTTAAAATTGTCCACAATTGGGGTGATATCTACTTATACCCTGTCTCCATAGTTTTCAGAGTATATGGCTTCAAAGGCACTCCATTTTTGTTGTCCTATCAAGTCCCTCTTAAAGTGGGAATTGCAGAGATCCTTAGGTAGATTGGTGGTGTGCAATAGGTAGAGTTAACAGGCAGAGGTAAAGGGACCATTTTCCCTACAGTTACCATAGCACACCAATTTGTGATAATTAAAGGAGGTTGGAAGTGTTTTGAAGATTTCCTTCAACCATATCATTTGTCAACTGTAGTATCCCAATGTGCAGACCCTAAAGATTTCTTCATTGACATGTTCAGAAAGAGGGCAATATGCAGAGGTAGACCCCACCAATTCTAGTTTCCCGAAGACCAAACTAGGAATGAGTTTGATTTAGATGAGCAAGAGTTGAGGAAGGAAAAGTGGGTGGCCTACAAAAAGGCTTTAGACTTTGTACACCAATTCAACACTAGCTATGACCCTTTGTCTAGCTTTCACCCTTTTGAAGAGAAGATAAAGTTCTTAATTCTTTGTTTTGAGGATGTGATGCAAACATTGAAAGAAAAGAGGGAGGTTGTAATCAAGAACAACCCTAAGAAAGCAAGACTGGTTCTAAATAGCTCTGCATCTTCCAGAGAAATCCCTCCTGGTGATTACATGTTGCATAAGAAGTCCAACTACAGTGTGTTGATGCCTACAGCAGGGGAGCCCTCTACCTCAAAAGGGAAGAGGAAGATATAGGATGTCATTGACATTCAAGATAGCCCAAAGAAACAAAGAGTGGGAAAGGAAGTACAATCTGATGAACCTTTGTACTCTTCATCTCAATCCCCTATTCATATAGGAGATGAACAGGTAGTAGCTGAGCAACTGTTACGGTTAGGCAGCCTTGGATAGATAGCATACACAAATGATGAAGTGGAAGAGGGAATGCTAGAAGAGCCCCTTACTACTGAAATGAACATCACTACTAATGAGTTCAAAGGCCAGGAGTGGGATCTTGAGATTAGGCAAGCCAGTGAAGATTTCTTGGCTGATAATAATTTTGTCCCATCAAAAGCTTTCATGCAATTTATGTGGAAGCAAAACATTGAAAAATTTAATGCTAGGTGTGAAAAGAGGAAAGGTGAGCATCCCCATAGGTATCGAGTTGTCGTGGAGGAAGAGATAAAGCAAGAAATGTTTGATTAGTTTAAGACCATCACTCCTGAGTAGGGAAGAGACATGGTAGCACAGGGTGGGGTACTCATTCTCCCTGAATGGGACATAGAAGATGCCTTGGTTTTAGAGGCAGTAAGAAAAGAGACCAAACCTATGGAGGGAGTCACTTTCAACAAAGATAATGCTACACTGGTCATGTGGTCTCTTAAAAGAGATGAAAATAAGAGGAATAAGGACACCCCAGGGTCAAGTTATCTTGGAGGAATGATAGTGAAGAGAGTGCAGAGCACTGGGGTAGTGGAAGCTGCTAGCACTGTGCTAGAGACTGCAAAGTTTAGTGTTGCAGTAGCAGAAAGGGAGGCTAAGGAAAAGGAAGATCTCCATGTTAAGTTGGAGACAGTTTTAAAAGCTTATAACAATGTCAAGGAGGAGGTAAGAGGTAAAGATAGCATCATCACCAAGCTACAAAGCCGCTTGGTAGGACAATACCATCAAGGTGAGTCCTCAACACTGATGATCTCCTCTTCTCCTGCAAGACCTCCACCTACCAGCCCCATTATTGAGTTCCCACCATCTCCAGCACCTTCTAGTTCTCAGTTGATTAAGATCACTCCCCATGAGTTGGAGAATTTAAAACAGGCTCAAGCCTTATATGCAAAGAAATATGAAGAGAGAGTAAAGGCTGCAATTTTAAGTTTTACTGACACTATAGGGTCTTCACTAATGTATAACAACATGAGTAAGATTTTGGAAATGTGGAATGAATTAAATGGGGACAAGGCTGTATTAATGCCTATTTTTGATAAATGGAGACCCAGAGAGAAGGATATAGAGCTGATTTGTGTATCCTATGATGAGGTAGGGGCTGACCCTATTATTAAATCTACAAATGATATGACAAAGGATTTAGTAAAATTGGTAGAAGGAGTAGATAATGCAGATAGAAAGATCAACTTGTACAAGAAAGAGTACACTGATCAAGTTTTTGAATTGCTCCTAGGAGGTTTTGTTGGCCCAACCCAATTAAAGGACAAACAAATATGGCTTAAGGAATTGGAAGCCAAATTGTCACTTAGAATAAAAGGGATTGTCAAATCAGAGGATGCTTCCATATTTGTTAAAACAATTGAAGAGATTGAGAAAATCAAATCTCATTATGGTTTCTTGAACTTAGAGGTCAATAAAATGAGGAATTATTGGAAAAGGTTAGCCAAGACAAAAACAAGAGTGATTAAGTTCGCATGGCCTACTGATGAGGTGTATCAGGAATGGACAAGAAAGTATGCAGTGCTTGATGTGGAGCAGTTAGAAAATGTTGCAACAGAACAACAAGAGGAAGAAGTCACGGATGTTGAAAGAGACTTGTAACCACATTTGTAAAAGGTTTTTGTAACTTCTTCTTGAGAAGTAATGATTGTAAAAAACTCTCCTAGGAAAGTCCAAAGCTATGTGTGCATCCATATTGTTATAAATGGATACTGGGACTAAAAAAAGAGGATCGCAAGGAATTGTAAGAAAATGCTGCAGAAATTTATCTGAGCTTTTCCAAGTTTTAATGGAGAATATTTGAAGGTTTTTGTAATACTTTTTGAAGAAAATATCAATATACAGACCATTGGTTTTGAGTTTAAAATTTGTGTTGTCTTCAAGTATGTTTGCAAGTGTTTACTGTTTCATTCTGAGTAATCTAGAGTTATTTCGTTTGAATATGGGTTGTAAGGCAACTATAAGAAGATATGTTTCTTAGCTTTTCTCTTTAGGAGGGGAATTAAATACATAGGAATCATTTCTACCAGTAAATTATTTGAAAGACACTTTGAATTTTGATGAACATAGTTTAGTTTGATATGAATAAATTCTTATGTGTGTCAGGCATGTATAAGGATATGCAGAAGCCAAACTGATGGAATATGTAGAGATATTTGATTGTGGAAGTATTGTTTGAACTTATATGACTCTGTGACCTTGGATATGGAACTGGTGTAGATCAAGGTTGTCTATTACATATCTTGTAGGTCAATACTAAACATGAGTACAATTTTGATTCCTTTGTTTCAGTTAGTTTTTAGGTGATTAGATCCACTATTCTTTTTTGGACTGGTTTGCTGTGGATTTATCTTTTAAAAGTGTGAATTTAGTTCATAGAGGTATACCCGCCTGAACTTTGAATAAGTTCAAAGTGTAGAAGGTTAATCAAACCTTGTCATATGTTGTCCTGAAGGTTTCCTTCTCTTTAATATCTGTTCTGCATACAAAGTTATCATACCATCATAAGGATTTTAAAGTGAATCAGATTTTGAGAGCAACAAATCCACTTTCAAAACTCTGTTGGCAAACAACTTGATAATGCTACTAGATAATTCCAGGCCGTATGATCTAGAAATCAAACCAAAATGGTGGAGAGAAAATGAATACTGTGACTTCCATCAGAATAAAGGTTATAACACAAACAATTGTATGAAGCTCAAACAATAGATTCAAGATCTCATAGACACTGGTAAAATTGTTGTCGGGAATCACCCAACCAATGCTGATCACAAAGCATTTAAGGACCCTTTACCTGTTTATGAACAAGGTGATTTTTCAAAGACCAAAGGAGGTGTCAAAGTAAATTATACTTATACTAGCAATGACAACGTCATTAACATGATTGAGCCTTCCCAATCTAAATATTGCAATGTGATTATAGTCCAAGATAAACCAAATGAATCACGATATGCAAGAGCTCTGACCCATTCTCAAAAGAAAGTCACTCTCCAAGGAGCTAGTTCTTCCAACCTAGCTCAAGCAACATCAAACCTACCAGCCCTGTCAAATAAACAAAAAGAATCAACCTTGGATAAATTTAAAAGGCTAACTTCAACATCATCCTCTGGATATAGCATTGTTGAACAATTGAAAAGGACAAATGCTCAAATCTCAATCTTTGAATTGCTAAAAATCTCTTCTACTCACAAAGAGACCCTAGACAAATCATTGCTCACCACTAATATTCCAAAAGATTTAGATATTGATCAGTTTCAGTCTATGGTGGGTCATCTAACTTCACCTCACTATCTGACCTTCTCTAATGAATATGAAAACTCGCTAAATCATCTACATAACCAGCCATTTCATATTGAAGCCATGATCCATAAACACAGAGTTAAAGGTGTTTTGATAGATGGAGGTGCAAGGTTGAATATCTGTACTTACAGTCTGCTTACACAACTAGGATTCTCTGAAAATGTCATTGATCTTGCCAAGAAAATAACAATTAAAGCCTATGATGAAGAAGAAAGGACCTCTAAAGGTTTGGTATCATTACCCATCAGAGTGGGACCTGTAGAAAGAGATGTCATTTTCTAGGTACTTGATCTTCCTCTATCCTACAATATCTTACTAGGCAGGTCATGGATTCATGAAATGAAGGCAGTTCCATCAACATACCATCAATGCTTAAAATTTCCTTATAATGGAAGAAAAGTCAGTATTCCTGCTAATACAAATCTCACCTGTAATGCATTAACAAAAGGTGTTGATACTTTTGTACCTCATAATAGGACAACCTCTACAAATGAAAATCTAGAAGCTTTGATGAAAGAATTAGAAAAGAAATTGAAGATTACAAATACCGGCATGGATAGCTACAAGATAGAACTAGTACTTTCATTAGTCTCTCTCCCTCCATCACCAAAATAGTTGGGCAAACCATTAGAGGCTATGAGAACATAGAATTCAGCTCTGAATATCATATATGATGGTCTTTTTGTACTGTCTTCTACTTCTCTGGCAGATGAAATAGAAGAGGATGCAGTTCTTAAATGGCTTTTCAAGGAAGATAGTCAAAACAAGGAGGTATGACATTGTGAGATTTCCTCAACCCAATATGGTCCTGGCTACAAGATGATTCAATGCATGGGATATTCAGGTACTACTCCCTCGGGTAAACATCAAGAGGGTATTATTGAACTAATTTAGCTACAAACAAAATCAACAAATGATAAGGCTGGACTAGGGTACAATCCGAAAAAGACATCAGACCAAAAACATGCTTCTAAGTCTAAGTGGCAGAAAAGGATATCGCCTCCAACATTATAGGAAACAAAGACTCAACAAACTCAAGCAAAGTGTGTAAAAGAGAAAGAGGAATCAACAGTCAAGAAAGAAGAAACAGTCAACACTCAAGCTCCAATGGTGTTAGCTATAATAATATAAAAGGAGTTGAGGTCCCAGAGGATATAAGAGACAAAGTAGAAAGAATCAGAGAATTGTTTGCACCACTGAAAGTTCCAGTCACATACACTGGTAGGCAGCAAGTAGACAATTTAGAGACTGACTCAAATGAGTATGAATGGGGTCCTGACCACCTCTCAAATACATCCAGTATAGAAACTCTAGAAGAGTCTAGCGGTATCATAGATGATACTCAAGAACTGATGCGCATAAAACTAGAGAAAAAAATATAGGAAATTAGAGAAAAGAGACAAGCAAACTATGAATAAGGACTAAAGTAAGGAAGAATACCAGAAAGCTTTTCATCTATGTACCCCTATACTAAGATGAAACAAATCAGGTATGGGTTTTGTAGCGTCCTAAAATTGTGACACTTGCAATTTCCACTACATTTGGGTCTTCACGATGGTGGCACAATGTTGAACCTGAATGGAGACCCCGAAACCTGCTTGTGACACCAAAAACTGCATTTTTCTGCACCCTGGCCTAATCCCTCCTTGCACCCTGATGTCCCGGGAGGTAGGACCATGGCACCCAGTGCCCTGGTCCTTCAGGACTAGGGCGCCCAGCGCCCTGGTCCCCCAGGACCATGGCGCCCAGCGCCCTGGTCCTTGGCCCTATTTTGGGCCCGGTCTCTTTTGGGCATTGGGTCTTTAAGTTTGCAATTCGGGAAATAATGTTTCTTGGTCGGCCTAAGGTCAGAAAAATCAGTCTATCAGCCCTAATTGACAAGTATATAAACTACTTTTCCTCTCCTAGAAAAGGAGGAAAAATAGAGGAAGACATATGTGTGCAAGACGCGGAAGCAATATTCAAACATTCAAACATTCAAGCATTCAAGCATTCCTTCAAGCAATTAAGCATTCTAAGTCTCCATTCAAGGCTAGGTGTTGCATTCAACACAAGGATTCAACCATTGAAGAGGAGATCACATACAACATACAACATACTACATACATTACACCTTCGCATGTAAGAATACAAACATTCTTACAACAAGGTATCAGTACTTGTTTACATTACAAACATTTACATTTACAGCATTCTCATTTCTTGGTTAATTCCAAAACCGGGGTTTGACCTAAAGGCAAACCCCTAATCCCTAACCCCCCAATCATCCTCTCTTTTCTATGTGTAGGTTGCAGGTACGTGGCTGTAATTGAAGATCTAGAATCCTTGTGCAGAGACGAACAGATCCCCCTTCGTTTCACGGATTTTTCGGAGGACCGTGTGCACTCCGGGCGCCATCGTCCCGTCAACTTTCATTCAAATTTATAGAACAACACCATCTCAACATTTTACTACTAATTCCAAGTCCGCAGCTTCATCCCATATCCCTATCTCTGTTTACAAGCGAATCTTTCTTGCTTCTACATGCATTCCTAGTTCAATCATTCTATCTACATTTCTTTACAAAAGAGGGTATCCTTGATGTCTTAACCCTTGAAACTCATTTAGAATCCACTCTTGCATTGTGTGGGATTGGATCTTGTGGGTTTCAACCCCTCTTTTTAATGTAAAGTCTCTCCCAAGTGAAAACCATCAACCCTAGTGACCTCCCTTCTCTCTCCTTGGAGTTGGGGAGGGGTGAACAACTAGGGTTCGATTTTTCCGCTTTACATTTTGCTGAACCCGATGTGAACATCCTAATTCTGATTATTCATGGTTAGATCTAGAAAATTTGCTTCCTTAATTACATTTCCATGTTTGATCTTTTGCAAATTTTAGAGGCTAATTGCATAAAAACCCTAAATTTTCTTTTTAGTAATTGAGCTTGTGAAATGTTTAATTGTTAATGCTTGTTTCAGATCTACCCTTCTATTACAAATTGTCAATTCATATTTGTGCTTTAATTCTAAAAGTTAAGTGGTTAAATGTCAAAACCCTAATTTTTAAAACCTTCTTGGTTCAACCTTTGACTGATAATTTCACTAATCAAAACACCTCCAAATCGGCTGTAACTTTGGATTCCGCAATAAAATCACAATATCTCTCATCCCTGAAAATTTGGAAAAAAGTTGCGAGGACCATGTGCACTCCGAGCGCCATCGTCCCCGACATTTTTTCTGAAATTTCGGGAGCTAGATCTTACTGTATTTTTCTGCTAAAATCCAGAATTTTGGCTGATTTTATCAATTCTAACACTTTCAAAATTAAAGTCAAAGTTGGTCTAGTGATTGCTCGGATAAAGGCTTATAATCATTCAAAAAATTGTTGAAATTAAAATTCATATCAAAATTGTGTTGGCATTCATTCAAAATTTCAGTGCTTTATTCAAATTTTTACAATTTGTGACTTTTGAAATTAAGTTCTTAATTGCAACAACTTTGATTTCCGCTTTCAAATTTGAATTTTGCATGAAATCGAGTCAAATTTTAAATTTCAAAGCCTACATTGCTTTCAGTACTCCCTCTAAAATCATAAAATTCAAAATTTTAGTTTCCCTCTCTTTTTCAAAATTCAAATTCTGCATTTTTCAACAATCTTGGTAGGGTTCAATTATGCGAATGCAACTTTAATTTGGCCTATCTACAGATTGTAAAATCACTCAATTTTTTCAGATTAGCTTTAAAATCATCATCACTTTCATCCCTGAAAATTTCAAAAAAAGTTGCGAGGACTGTGTGCACTCCGTTCGCCACAGTCCCTGACATTTTTTCTGAAATTTTGGGAGATTGTCCTGATTGTATTTAACAGCTTAAATCTAGGAGATTGGCTGATTTTATTGAAATTTGCTACCTATAAAATTCAAAATCTTCTCTCTCTCTTTAGTGCATGAGTTTTACAACAATAAGCCCTACTTACACTATTCCCGTTAGACGAAGCCTTAGAATTAAGTCTTTCCAAGGTTTAATTACTGAGGAGATGGAACCTAATTTGAATGGCCTTTTTAACGAGGACATGGGTAATTCCTCTAATCCTCTTAATGATGAAGAAGCTCTCCATGAGGTTTCTGTAGAACAACTTTCAAAATTGGATAACCAATTTGATGATTTTCGACAATGGATGTCTCAAGAATACCCCGATAGTGAAGCTCTTTCATTAATTGAGGGTCTAAAACATATGGTTCAAAGTGATAAGAATGGAATTGATATTTTGCGTGGTATTGCACACATTATGGATTCGAATGTGATGCCTATGAAGAGTTGTGCTGAAACTTTAGGTTATACACAACCTCCTACTCAAGTCAATCATTCTATTCCTTTGATAACTTCTATTGCTAGTGTATCTACTTTTACATCAAACATAATGACTACTTCAATACAAGACATTCCACCTATGATCACCAGTCATGTGGGCAATCCCTCTTCTTCAATCAACCCTCTGCCTTCATTCAATCCAACTTCTTCATTCATTCCTTCAATGAGTGTTCCTATTATATCACCACAAATGAACATGACGCAAGGGGGCAATTCGTTTAATCATTCCATTCCTCCTTGTAGTGTTCCTCCTTTCCAATCATCTCCTATGACTAACTATCATAGTGTCCCACCACCTTACTCTCAATCAATACCTTCTTTCAATAACATAATACCTCCATCACAATCTAACATGTCTAATATGAACTCTTCGACTGAAGCGACCATTAACAATCTTGCACAAACTGTCTCTTCTTTATAGCAACAAATTGCCTCTATGAATCAATCTAAGTTTAGTGTGCCCACATTTGATGTCGCGAGCCCACTCTCTCTTGAAATTGTTCGAGCTATCCCCCCTAAACATGTTGAAATTCCGCATTTGGAACTTTATAATGGTAAGGGTGATCCTTTAACACATGTTAAGACATTTCAAACAATATGTATCGATTTTGCTTATGACCAAAGGTTGCTTGCAAAACTGTTTACTAGAACACTAAGAGATAAAGCCCTACAATGGTATTGCTCATTGCCTTCTTATTCTATTTCTTCTTTCAAACAACTTGCCAATGCTTTTATTCAACAATTTCAAAACAATATGAGTCCTAAAGTTACTTTGATTGATTTAATGCATTGTAAACAAGGTGTTAAAGAAAAAGTGACAGATTTCATTGGTAGATATAAGCATTTGTATGCTCAAATTTCTTTTCCAGTACCTGACAATGATATTCAAAGAATCTTTATTTCTAATTTACAAAAAGATATTAGAGAAAAACTTCTGTTTTCTGAGTTTACTTCTTTCCAACAGTTGTGCGCAACTCTTCACAATTATCAACTGACTGTGAGTCAAATGGAACAAGCAAATCCTATGGCTCCGAGTGATAAGGGTGATAGTAGTCAACAACCATTTGGGAAGTTTAAACCAAACAGAGAGTCCATTAAATTCAATGAAAATATCATCAACAACAATGTGAATGCAACATCAGGTGTGCCTCCTATTTCTAAGTTTTTCAAGAAAGAAAGAAAGTTTACTCCTTTGAATGAATCATTGCATAGTATTATGAATAAGTTATTGGAACAAAAGGTGCTTACCCTCCCTCCTATAAGGCAAATAGATCCTGCAAAGATTAATTCACCCTATTTTGATAACAAATCTTTTTGTCAATTTCATCATCAACCTGGGCATGATACTGAAAAATGTTTTGCTTTAAAGGGTAAAATTCAAGATTTGATTGATAATAACACTATCTCTGTTTCTGGTGTGAATGATAAAGGCAACACATCTGTAGCTCCTCCTAACCAAAATCTTAAGATTTTTACTAATCCATTACCTTCTCATACCTCTAATGTGATTGATACTAATGCATCCTCTGATCTTGTGTCTATGACTCTGAATGTGATTAACTTTGTAGAGCAGCAGAAAATCCCTAAAGAACCTTCCATCACCTTTGATTCCAGTGAAACTATCAGGGCACCTGATGGTCCTTTATATATAGTTGCAAAAGTCAAGAATACACCTTGCCGTGGAGTGCTTATTGATCCTTCTTGTATGATTAATGTCATCACTAAAGAATTTCTTTTTACTTTGCAATTGAATCAAGTGATCTATGATGAAACAAATGTGGTTGTGAAATTATTTGATGCATTTTCTTCTCCTGCAATTGGTTCTATTACATTACCTATTGAGGTCCTTAACAAATCCCTTAATGTGAACTTTGCTATTATTCCATCATCCAAACAATTTCGTGTGAAGCTAGGCTATCCTTGGATATCTTCCATGAAAGCTATTGCTTCTCCTATTCACAAGTGCTTGAAATTTCCCCAGAATGGTGAAGTTGTTGCTGTCAATCATAGTCTCTTTAAACCAGTTGAAAGAACTTCTAGCGTTCCTATTGATTACTTTTGGCCTAAACAATTCCAATCTCTTCCTCCGCGAAGTGATCATCTTTTTAAATCTTATCAAAAGTGGAAAAAAGATATGATCCTATCTCTAAGTGAACCTAGAACACCCAAACTTGATATTCCTATCGTTCTTGAGAAGGAAGTTCTTCCTTTGAAAGATAAAACTAATGTCTTTCCTCAAGAAGATTCCCAACCCATCCCTATGAATGTGACTACATTTATGACTAATAAATTTTCTAAAGGTAGACCTATACCTCCTCGTCATGATGGACTTGGTCTCCTTCCTAAACCAAATATTCCTCCCTTATATGGAGCAGTTCCTCCTCCTTCCTCTTATGGAGAGAAGAGACCTTCCTCTTCTCCTATTATTCAACCTAAGAGACCACAACCTAAACACCCAAGTGAAAAGGATGAGAACATTCCTCCTCCTCAATCTTCTCAACTTCCTACTAAGACTAGATGAAATCATTCTGCACGTGAACGCGGATGAAAGCGTCATCTTAGAGCTCAGGCAGCTGCTTCTCAAACTTTGCAATCCCCAAAAACACCTTCAGCCAGTATTATTCCATTTTCTCCTCAGCTGAAAATTGAGCCAAAATCTCCTAAACATAAGATGCATGATGGTCTTGATCCTGTGCGAGTTAAAGATCCTATTTTTATAAATCTTGATGATGATATAGGTGAAAATGTTAATCATGATGAAAATGTTACTCCTGTTCATTCTGATAGTGAATATGAATATGTTGATGTTGATAACCATTTATCTAACGAATTTTTCTAAAGCACTTATCCTAGCTCCTAGACAAGAACAACGTGGCTTGGAACATGAACATAGCCCTTGTTTGGATCTTGTGATAGCTCCATCTGCTGTGTTGGATGTTCCTCCTCTAGCGTGTTTCCTGCCTTCCCAAAATATTGATCAGCAAGATCAGGGGGTAGATGACGTGCTAGAATAGCTTCATTAGCATAGCAGACTCTCTACTCCTCTCTTGATCTCTTTTGTTACTTCTTCTATGTGTTATTCTCATTCTTCTATTTGTTGTCCTTAATGTTGTCTACTTGAGGATGATGCAAAGCATTGAGATCTCTTTTGGTCTCTCTCATGTTGACTCAAAAGACACATGTGTTCCCTTCTTCTAGGTGACTTTCCTTGATTGTGGAATGAAGAACAATTATGCATACATACATATGATATACATGAATTATCATATAGCATACTGACCCCGAGGAAAGAGAAGTCACCTTGTACTTTGTGTTTTGTGTCTATTATCCTTGGGCTTATCTCACACTTGGGGGCTAAATCCTTGTGATAACGTGCTCCTTTCTCATTTCTTATATGTATCACTACCTTAAAGCAATCACCCCCGGTGAGGCATGTGCGATCACTTTAACATAGGGGGGCATACATCCCGTTCATATCTTTTCAAGATACTTGAAAATTTCTTGACAAATTTAGCTTTGCCTTGAAAATTTTGATATCTTTCTTGCATGACTCATAGTGAGGGAACCTTACTACTAACAGTCATGGTTCTCCCTTGTGATATTCCCTTTTACTTTGTCAATCGAAGTCGTAAGATCCTTAGTCCACTGGGGGCTTGGTGTATCTTGCCTCCTTGATGTGGTGAAAGTTTTTCAATATTGTTTCCTTGTACTTTACCAGAAGTATGAGCGTACGCTTATACTCCCGCTAAAGTGGGGGCTAAATGTAGCATCCTAAAATTGTGACACTTGCAATTTCAACTGCATTTGGGTCTTCACCATGGCGGTGCAACGTTGAACCTGAATGGAGACCCCAAAACCTGCTTGTGACACCAAAAACTGCATTTTTCTGCACCCTGGCCTGATCCCTCCTTGCACCCTGCTATCCCGGGAGGTAGGACCATGACGCCCAGCACCCTGGTTCTTCAGGATTGGGGCACCTAGTGCCCTAGTCCCCCAGGACCATGGCACCCAGCGCCCTGGTCCCTGGCTCTATTTTGGGCCCGGTCTCTTTTGGGCATCGGGTCTTTAAGTTTGCAATTTAGGAAATAATGTTTCCTAGTCAGCCTAAGGTCAGAAAAATCAGTCTATCAGCCCTAATTGACAAGTATATAAACTAATTTTCCTCTCCTAGAAAAGGAGGAAAAACAGAGGAAGACATATGTGTGCAAGACGCAGAAGCAATATTCAAACATTCAAACATTCAAGCATTCAAGCATTCCTTCAAGCAATTGAGCATTCTAAGTCTCCATTCAAGGCTAGGTGTTGCATTCAATACAAGGATTCAACCATTGAAGAGGAGATCACATACAACATACAACATACTACATATATTACACCTTTGCATGTAAGAATACAAACATTCTTACAACAAGGTATCAGTACTTGTTTACATTACAAACATTTACATTTACAACATTCTCATTTCTTGGTTAATTCCAAAACTGGGGTTTGACCTAAAGGCAAACCCCTAATCCCTAACCCCCCAATCGTCCTCTCTTTTCTGTGTGTAGGTTGCAGGTACGCGGTTGTAATTGAAGATCTGGAATCCTTGTGCAGAGACGAACAGATCCCCCTTCGTTTCGCGGATTTTTCGGAGGACCGTGTGCACTCCGGGCGCCATCGTCCCGTCAACTTTCGCTCAAAATTACAGAACAGCACCGTCTCGACATTTCACTGCTAATTCCAGGTCTGCAGCTTCATCCCATATCCCTATCTCTATTTACAAGAGAATCTTTCTTGCTTCTACATGCAGTCCTGGTTCAATCATTCTATCTACATTTCTTTACAAAAGAGGGTATCCTTGATGTCTTAACCCTTGAAACTCATTTAGAATCCACTCCTGCATTGTGTGGGATTGGATCTTGTGGGTTTCAACCCCTCTTTTGAATGTAAAGTCTCTCCCAAGTGAAAACAATCAACCCTAGTGACCTCCCTTCTCTCTCCTTGGAGTTGGGGAGGGGAGAATGACTAGGGTTCGATTTTTCTGCTTTACAGGTTTACACAAGAAGAATTGGAAACAACAGAAGCATAACCAATCATTAGTCCAGAGGAAGCTGAATGGAGTAGATGACAACAAATCATAGAAACATCAAGATCATGCCAACAAGTGTGTTAGATACAAATGACAAATGAGCCAGAGCATGAAGGAACTTGCAACATTAAAGATGTTGGTGTTCATACCATACATATACTCACTAAATCACTTGGAGAAGACTTGGAAACTTCATCCAATGACTCTGATGACTCTGACAATAGTCCTATTCATGACAATATCTACTCAGCATCAAATTTTGAATTATCTAATAAAAATAATGAAAATTTATCTACTGATCTTATTGTTGTCGAACCACGATATGAAGTCCAGTTTGGCGTAGAGAACGATGCTACAAGTATGACTATTGGATCAGGTCAACTAAATATTAACATGAACTTTAAAAATCATGTCCTGACTTTTCCTGGTCTCGAGACATTTACACAAGGTATCCTTCTTGAACTTGACTTTCGATCTGTACTTGTGATGAAAATACCGTGAACTCCCTCGAACCGGTCCAACTTTTATCCTTACTACATCCAGAACTAATTGACTGTACTTTACAAAATCAGCCCATGAATATACCTACTTTTGCCAATGACTATACTTTAGCCTATTATCTCAATGTAGTTGAACCTATGGACTCTTCCACCAATGAACAGAGTGAAAACATGACTGAAATAGATATCAAGTATCTTAGTCGAAAAAATAAGAAGAAAAAAAGAAGACCTGATGGCAAAAAGCCACATTGTGGTAGTCTCAGAATCTAAAAAAGAGAAAATAAAGGACGTACCTAAGGGTGAAAACCTCTCTGAGGCACCTAAAGGTGAGATACTTGATATACTACCAAGTCATTTTCAGAAAAGGTCTTCTATATTGATTGGGCCAACTCAGCCAGTGAACATTCAGAGCCAAGAGACAACACACATCTTTCATGTAGCTCAATCACTATCAGTAGAAGAATTGAAAGATTTCACTCATCTATTTTCAGAAAAGAAAATTAATTTTGCATAGACGTACTTTGATATCCCAGGTCTGGATCCTGATCTTACCATGCACCATTTTTCTATCACACGAAAATTTAAACCTGTGTCAAAGGAAGACAAATCTATCAGAGTTTGCATAGACTTCAGAGATCTCAACAAAGCTTGTTTGAAGGATGACTTCCCATTACCAAACATTGATATGATAGTCGACATGACTACTAGGTATGAAATGTACTCACTAATAGACAAATTCTCTAGCTATAATCAAATCAAAATAGCTCCTGGAGATCAAAAAAAGATATCTTTCACCTGTGCGTGGGGAACTTTTTGCTAGGATGTCATGCCATTTGGGTTAAAGAATGCAGGAGCAACCTACCAAAGAGCAGTAACTACTATCTTTCATGACATGATGCATAAGAATATGGAAGATTATGTTGATGACACCTTAGTGAAGACTATGAAGAGATCCATGCATATTCAAGAGCTAAGCCCTATACTAGATAGAATGGAAAAATTCAAACTCCAGTTAAATCCAAAAAAGTGTGCATTCAGAGTGACATCTGGAAAATTACTTGGCTACATCATTTCAAAGAAGGGAATCGAGGTTGATCCTAAGAAATTCCAAGCTATAATGGAAATGCCTCCTCTGAATAACATAAGCCAAATGAGAAGTTTACAGGGACGTCTCCGATCAATCAGACGCTTCATTTCTTAGCTAGCAGATAAAGCTCAATCTTTCACAAAGGTATTGAGGAAAGGAGTAATATATAACTGGGATCAATAATGTGAACAAAATCTTCAACAAATCAAAGAATACCTATCCAATCCACCAATATTGATGCCACTAATTCAGGGTAAACCATTGATCTTATACATATCAGTAGATGATTCATCACTGGGGGCACTTCTGGCACAACATGATGAAAATAAAAAGGAACAAGCTATACATTACATCAGTAGAACATTGGTGTCTTATGAAATGAACTACACTATAATAGAAAAATCATTCTTGGCATTAGTCTTTGCATCACAAAAATTGAGACACTACATGTTAGCACATTCAGTCAAGCTGGTGGCTAAAATTGATCTGCTCAAATATCTTCTCAACAAAACAACACTTACAGGAAGATTGGCAAAATGGGTCATGATCCTTACTGAATTTGATATTGAGTATTAGGAATGCAAGGCCATAAAAGGATAGGTAGTTATTGATCAAATTGTTGAAGCTCCGCTTGAAGACACTCAACCGCAACATATAGAGTTTTCAGATGAATCAATAATGCATCTTACTCAACAACCCTGGAAGATGTTTTTCGATGGGTCTTTTACTCAAAATGGTTCCGGTGTTGGAATACTATTTATTAATCTTGAGAAGTATTCAATCCCAAAGTCTTATAAGATTCCATTCCCTTGCACAAAGAACATTGCAGAATATGAAGCTTTGGTAAATGGGATAAAACTAGCTATTGAATGGAAGGTTGCAGAATTACTTATCTATGGAGATTCTTAGCTGATCATCAATCAAATCAATGATACATATCAGACTCAAGATGAGAAACTGATGCCTTATAAGAGAATGGTTGATGATCTTAAGAAGTATTTTTCTTTAGTATCATTCCAATAGATTCCTAGATCCACAAACAGAGCAGCAGATGCTATGGCCACCTTGGCGTCTATACCTGAGTTGCAAGAATCCAATTTTTGCTTTGAATTCCTGGTGGAAGAGTTACATTACCCTACCTATAATTTTCCTGAGACCCAAATAGTCTATTCTATTATTGGACATGACTCATCTCGATATAGCCACATCTACTCTTATCTACGAGACCAAATTATCCTTGAAAATCTTACCCGTAATGAGAAAAGAAACCTAACTCGAAATGTTTCGCGGTATGTTATCATTGCTAACGATTTATTTAGATGAGGTTTGGATCGTACATTGCTTAGATGTCTAGAAGTTGAAGAATCTAAACGTGCATTATTGGAAGTCCATGAAGGTGTTTGTGGATCTCATTTGAGTGGTCTTACTTTAGCTCGAAAACTACTATGGGCTGGATACTGCTGGCCAGGAATGGAAAAAGATGCTATTAAATTTGCTAAGACTTGTGAGAAATGTCAGCTACATGGAAATCTCATACATGCTCTAGCAAGGGATCTCATACCCTTCATTACACATTGGCCTTTTCAGCAATGGGCCTTTGATCTCATTGGACAAATATATCCAACATCATCTAACAGACACAAATATATCATAATTGCCACTGAGTATTTCACTAAGTGGGTAGAAGCGGTTCCGCTCATCAAATCAACCGGTAAACAAGTAGCTTTCTTTGTCCTAAATTATATCATCTGCAAGTATGGGATACCTTCATCCATCATGACTAATAATGGAGGATGGTTCAAGAATAAAGATCTAGATGAGCTTTGTGAGAAATTCAAAATTAAACAACACTGGTCATTAGTATATTACCCTCAAGGTAATGGACAAGCCGAGGCATCTAACAAAAACCTATTGACTATCTTGCATAGAACAATGAACAAATCCAGGAAGGATTGGCATCTGCAACTCAATCCTGTATTATGGGCTTACAAAACAAGTATCAGAACATGTATTGGGGATACACCTTTCTCTTCGGTGTATGGGTCCGAAGCAATATTACCTATTGAAGTGGAAATACCATCTCTAAGAGTTTCTTTGCAAGGTCTTGTTACTGATGAAAACTATAGAATATCTAGATTGCAAGAACTTTTATTGTTGGATGAACATTGGTAAGTGGTGTTTGAGAGAATGTCTTGAGGATATAACAAGAAGGTTTGACAAAGAGAATATCAAGTTGGTGATCTAGTTTTGAGAGAAAATCCTAAAAATCAACAGTTTTGAGACAACAAAGGGAAGTTTGAACCCAACTGGCTGGGTCCCTACATCGTTACTACAGTATTTGGCTCTGGTGCCTATTAGCTCTCAACATTGGAAGGAGAACAACTTCATGAACTGATTAATACCATCCATTTAAAGAAATTATTCACTTAGCATTCTCTGCTCCAACAACCTGTACAAAAAAAGGATAAAAAGAAAAAAAAATGCCCTAGTGAAAACCTGGTAAACAGGCACCTTGGTTAAAAAAAATGATGAATCTCTACCAAGTAGGTGAAAACTTGGCAAACAGGTGCCTCTTGTACTCAAAGCTCCATCTATCAACACAACATTGGCATTTCCCACTTTCATGCATCTTTATTATCACTTGTACATATATTTCAGTCACTTTAGTGACATATTGGTTTGTTGGAACCCCCATGGCTTGAAACTGATTAATGTCCTAGGCTTAGATTAATCGACAGAGCAATTTACATATCCTAAGCAGTATCAACCAAGTCATCTTTCCATCAGTGAAACCTGGTCATCCACTCTGAGTCAGTCACCTATCTCCTGACTACTGAAGAGTTTTTATCACTGAGTACACAAGCAAAACAACAAAATTAAAAACAATCACTAAACAGTTTGAGCTATGAATGAAAATTTACTTTGTATGTTGTCTTTTATATTGATTTTTGATTATTATCCCTCTGAGTAACTCGAGGAAGTCTATCTTGACTAAGAGGAGCAAGGATTGGGGGCATAATATTTTCTTTGTTTTCTGCTTGTAGGAATGATCCCAATGATCTGGAAACATCTAATTAGCTGGGTGTCTGTGATAAGAGACTTCACATCAAGGTGAAATCACCACACATACCTTGACTCTGCCTATTTGAATGCTATAGGGAGGTCCACATCATTCCTTTGTCTATTTTGAGGGAATTTCTTTATGATGAAATTTGGGTCCCTACGAAATTTGTCCAAGGATATGAATGAAAAAAGGATCATTGCGGAAAAGATAATTAAAATTGTAGATTGAAAAGAAAGGTACTCTAATCTACCTGTTATGTTCATTATGCTTGGTGATGAAGCTTAAGCATTTTAAATCCAGTGACTAGGTTTAGGTTGCATTTCATTCTTTATTTTGTGAATTTAGAGTGATTTTGGTATGGTAATAATCTTTTTGTCTTCTGAATGAGAGTTGGAAGCATCATCATTTCTTAGCTAAGTGGTCTCTTTTTCATCATTTCTCGGATCGAGTACTTGTGTTTTGAGATGTTAGCTGCATACATAAACATTTTATATAGATTTATACATTTCATTATTACTCATTTGCATTCATCTTATTGCATAGAAAAATAAAAATTTGCATTACTCATTACTCATTCTCATTCATCATTTATTTGCATATGAAAAGAAACAAAAATAGACATCCATATTCATTTGCATTACATACATCCATACTAAAAAGAAATGCATACTTATAGAATAAAGCATATAGAAAGCATCTCATAATCGATCAACACAAGTACTATGAAGTCAAATAAGAGCTCGTATATATATATATATATATAGACTCAGAGTACAAAATGATGTCAAATGACATATACAAACTCCCATCAGAGCAAGAATCGTATAGGCTACAAAAATTGGGTGTGTCTACAAAAACATATCAGAGCTACAAAAAGAACATCTAGCTCTCAGCCTCTCCCTCATCGCCAGGTGGAGGAGGAGGAGCATGCTGACCGGGATCTTGATGAGGTGCCCGAACTCCCTTCGACCATGCCATGTACTGTGAGTAGGGGACAACCTGCTACGCTAATGGAACTGCTACACTGTAAGCCGCCCAACTAGTCTAGTGCAAAACCTCCTACTGAAGAGTGTCTCGCTCTGCTCTCATCGCTACAACCTGATGATCACGCTCTGCTCTGAGATCAGCTACTTGACATTCTCTCTATTTGAAGCTCCACAAGCTGACGATCTCTCTCAGCCCTAAGCTCTGCTAGCTGTCGGAATCGCTCCGCCAGCTGAGTTTGTGCCACTATCAACTGTGACTGTAGATCCGCTAGACGTGCTCTCATCTATCACACTGCATCGGTCCCTTGCTCTCTCGCAGGCTCTCCACCCCCATCTCCACCTCCAACTCCACCCTGCTCCTCCCATCTTTGCTAGACCTATCTCACCGCTACTCTCTCCTCCTTAGCTCCACCCAGCCTCACACCTACACTCCCTAGGGATCCACCCTCACCCCTCTACTATCTAACCCCAGCTGGAACCCTGCTGCTACTAGCACCAAGATCACCACCTACCTACATCAAAGCCTTGTCTCTCTATCCCTGACCCTGTCTCTGGCCCTATCCCTACCCCTATGTGGGGGCATCATCCTCAACCTCCTCAATACAAGGTGCTTGCTCTACCGGATCATAAAATCTAGGGAATGGATGCTGCTGGAACCAATCCCTATACTGGGGCAATACCCCCGCATCTGCAATATCACCCATGTAGTCCCACCAGACTCACTACAATCTAGTCAACTCCTGCATACTCAAGGCATAAGATAACCTCGGTGCCCATCCCTGCCTCTCCTCATCAGCATATCTTGTGTACATTGTGAACTCCTATGAGATCCCTAGAGGCCTACCATGCTGCCTCATCACTCAAGATACCATGAATTGCTCCACCACTGTTTGTGATCTAGCAATGAGTGGGCATGTAATAAATAGGTCTTTGTGTATGATCCTCCAGTCATCCCATGGCTCTAGGCCCCTGTAAGGTCTTCATACCACGACTATCAAATCATCTAGCTGCCATCTCCAAAAATCAGACTTGCCCAGATGGGGCTGAGTAGCATATCTAGAATACCTATACATAATAGGCCGACCAAGCTCTCTACCGTCATCTACAATTGGCCTGCATACTGGGAGGTGCTCCCAGGCCCATACCTATAAAATCAAGACTCCTGCATACTCTTCCCCTCCCGGAAGATGATCTCATGCATCTCGTGATACATGTGTGCTAATATACAAGAGCCCCAGCCTAGTCTCTAAGGGGTCTCAACAAGTCTCTCTAGCATCCTGCCCCATCCACAAAGGAATCCCTGCTATCCCTTATCCAGCATCAGAAAGAAGCTGATAAAACTTGCTAGGACGCAAGCTAGAGGAAACTCCTCATTGTACCTACTCATCATAATGTCCCAACTAATAGAATGTGTCAAGATATCTAGATCCTTGAATACACATCTAACAACCTGTAATCCAGGAAGATGTGTTGCATCATAATCTACCATACCCCCAGCAAAAGGGATATGGAGAATCCTATAAATGTCCTCGGGAGTGATGGTCATCTCCTCAACTGGAAAATGGAAGGTGTTATGCTCAGAATGAAATCTCAACTAACGTTGTGAGCATCTTGTGATTCACACGAATATCGGGTAACCTAAGAAGGTGGGTGAAACTTCACAAATCAATATGTGCCATGCTTAACATCTGACAAATGTCAAACTAATGTCATAGTGGGTGGATAGATGCATCTAGAAAGAACATGAGGCAATCGAACCTAAAAAAATCAAACAACACAGTATTAGAAAACATTCCAAATAAGACTACAAGAGAAGTAAAACATCACACAAATTCAACTATGTTAATTGCCAAGTCAAAATTTCAAGTTTGGACCTTCAAAAATGCCCACTATTTTCCAAACGACAAAACACAGAAGAATAGAAACTCGTACGAGTCAGGAATGGGCTTCATATGACAAAAGATCCCCATACGACACAAGAATAGACTTCAGACGACAAAATGGTCTTGTATGAATGTTGTCGTACGATAGAAGGGTAGGTGTTGCACCACAAAACTAATGACCCTAAACGACAAAACAAACTTTAACAGTTTGTCTTACAAGACAAAATCCTGTCTCGCATGACAAAACGTGAAAACCCGACTTCAACGTGCCAAAAACTTGAAAAATCAACAAAAGAATTCAAAATTGAGAACATAAAGAGGCTTAAGATCGATCACTTACTGCTGGCTCATAGTTCCGGGGTCGATTATGTCATCTCTAGCGCTTGAATCGATGTTCATGAGTGAGAACCACCATTTTTCTTTGTAGAAGGCTTTTTGAATTTTCAAACTTGGAAGGTTAAAATGAATTGAAAATGACACTTTTACCCCTTATATAGCCAAAACCCTAATTTTTCAACTTGCTCTGATGGACATGAAAATTGTACCCTTAGCTAATTTGCCTATTCTGATTCCATTTTCAGGATTGAAATCAAAATCAGAGATCATTTTGCTAGTCAATTTCACAAAATTTGGACCACTTAGCGCTTTTCATCAAATGCTCATTCTTTCTTCTAATTGCGCTCAATTTCTCATGAATCAATGCTGAATCTCAATTCAATTTCATTCTACAAAACAACTTTGCGCTCAATTTCTTATCAATCAACGCCAAATTTTCAAATATTCCTCTGAATCAATTTGTGCTCAAATAATTATCATCACTAAAAATTGTTTAAAATCTTGTACCCTCGCTATCTTTCGATTTCACTCCCGAGGGGGTATACTCATGACCTTATGACCTCACATCTTCAAAGTTGAGAAATTTTTCAAATATTCATCAAAAGTCGAGCAAAAATATTTTCCAACTAAAGAAAATCAAACACATCCTTATTACTAAGGGGCATCTCAGCTTCATCGCTTTATTTCAAGTTGATATCTCTTGATCATCTAAATCGAATCAATCGCTAGGGGCATATCAGTTTCATCGCTTCATATCAAGTTGATATTTGTCTTCATCTGAATCAATCTCTTAACGTTAATTAGTTTCATCGCTTTTCATCAAGATGATTATTCATTTAAACTCAATCAAGAGTTTAAAGAGTATCTTCGATCTAAGAAAGTATTCAGTTTCATTGCATCTAATCAAGCTGGACAATTTATCTTCGCTCATCGTATCTTGATCAATCAAGTTCAAGATCGATTTTATCTTCGCTCACTGTGTCTAGTTAAATTAAGTTCTAGATCAGTAAGATCTGCTTCTTGATCAATCAAGTTCAATTTCAGTATCTTTTCTCTCTAACATTCTTAGTTCAATCAAGTTCGGGATCGATATCGCTTTAATTAGACTCTGTTTAGCTTCATCGCTTCAAATCAAGCTAAACATGTTGCTTTTCATCTGGTTCATGATCAATCATGTTCAGAATTGGCATCTACTAGACATCACATATTCTTTGAAACAATGCACTTCTCGCAAATCAATTCAAAGAGGGGCAAATGTAATACCCTAAAAATGGTCATCTAAACCATGGGCCCCTAATCTTGACAACATCACCAAGGTCCTAACCAAAGGCAATTAGATCAATCTTGAGCACATTATTAATTCTTCAATCATCAAATATCACATGGCAAGTCAATTACTCAATATTAATTAAATATTTATTTAATTAATTGAATCATTCCAAGAAAATCATTTTTTAATCAATTATCCTATTTAATTTATTAAATATCCTTGCATATTTAATTAATTAATAAATTTTCCATTTAATCATGCAAAAAAGGAATTAATTTATTACAAAAGAGGAATTAATTACAAAGCAAGAGTTGAATTGAGAGAGAAATCAAACTTGAGATATTATTTGTTTTTCTAAATTTAGAACTTGAAATCAGAAAAATAATTAAATGAATTATTGATCATTCTCTAAAATTGGAACTCAAAGCTCTCAAAGCTTTTCAAAAAAAGAAGTTCAGTTGCATTGAAAAGACTCTTTTCTTGAATAAATCAAAGAATTATCTATTTTTATCACAAGTGCATGGAATTAATTAATTCTTATTTCTGATGCAACTTGAACTTCCTATATAAATGCATTTCAAATAAACTATAATTGGAATCTATCTCAAAGTTAACGGAACATGATTTCTCAATTATTTTTAGTTAATCCTAAATTGAGCTTTTTCATCATCTCTTTTGTAATTCTCTCTAAATTAAGCCTTCATCTCTCATTTAAAACACCCCAGACATTTTTGAGAACATGCTTGGAGATTATTATTATGTTGATTTTTGCTCTGGAGTCATTGAATATATTGTGTTTTTTTAAGATTATTTGCATCCATATTGCTTGAATCCATTATTGCTTGAATTATTCATCCATCTTGCATCCATTTTAGCTTAATATCATGCTCATATAGATTAAATCCTTTTTCTTGGTGTAGTCTAGTCATTGGTATTGCTTATAAAAATCTGAGAGCAATCTTATACTCGCATCTTTTAGAAGGCAATTGGTCGATTTGTTATGGTTTTATTATTCATGCTTATATCTGTCTAACCATACATGTAGTGACTTAATTGAAGTGTTGTGTCTTGCAAATACAGATCCTTATTCCACTTTTTCACACACACACTATCTAGGTTATGGACTGGTATCATGTTAACATGTTCTCTACACGTTACCGAGATGATTTATGGATTGGTTATTGTTGTTTCGGTCTAAAGCCAACATGGCATATCATTGTAATATGGATGTATTTAATGATATTATTGTAATATCTTTTAGGTGGCCGACCTAATTGGTTTAGGCCTTAGGGTTTGTATAAATTGATGTAAGATCTCATTGTAGATTAGGGGAATGGTATGGGAATGAAAATATAATGATTGTGGTCATGGAATGTAATATCATATGCAAAGGAGATTTGATCAAATTGGGTTTAAGTAAGAGGTCAAAGGCCTCCAGTATTGAGCTTAACTAGGACTTTAATTAGGCATGGTAGATGCTATCTCTGGTAGTTCATTATTTTGTATTATTGTCCAAATATATTGAGGTGGTTATAACCTCTTTGTAGTCAGTGAGACTCTTTTTTAATGAGCAGTATGCTCTAGGTAGTGTGGCTTCCTACATGTGCTGGCCCCTTATTATATCACATACTTTTTGCAAAAGTATCATCTGATTGTGGGTAGGCTTCCCACTATGGTTTTTCCCTTTACCAGGTTTTCCATGTACAAATCATGGTGTTATGTGGTATGGTTGCATTGTGTTAATTCTCTGTTTCATTCTTAAGTTTTATTTCTTATCGGTATCTATCTCTGCTATTTCAGTATTCAATGTTTATGTGCTTCGGTTAAAGGTTATTAAGTGGTTTTATTATAATCTATTAACAACTGATTCAACACTGCTCCCTCTCAGTTGTTCACCGATTATCCTAACAATTGGTATTAGAGCTTTGGTCCTCTATTGCACAAGCTTAACCACTTGAAGTAGATCCTATGACAACTAATACTTCTAATCCACTGACAAGTATTTTCAGAAGAGAAATTCCTAAGCTTGATGAAACAAATAATGGGATATAGAAAATTCTAATGGAGATTCATCTTAGATGTCTTGCAAGGATATTTGAGAGATCATTGAGAAAGGATATACTCCTTATGATCTGACATCTGGCAATCCTACTCCTGCAGACTTGGAGAAAAATATTGAAAATGATTGCAGAGCTAGAGAAGCCCTCTTGTGTGCACTTACTGACTAGCAAATCATGGGATTGACTGATAAATAATCAGAAAAGGTTATGTGGGATAAATTGCAAACTCTGTATGAAGGTGATCCTACTATCAAAATTGATAAACTTGATGGTTATTGGGTAAGGTATGAGAACTTGAAGATGGAAGATAATGAAAGAATTGAAATATTTATGGAAAGAGTAAATGAGATTGTCATGTAAATTCAATATTGTGGAAGATCTATGAGTGAAGATGAAATAGTTTCCAAAGTCTTGAGAGCCCTTCCACTGGCTTACAAGATGAAGGCAACTACAATTAATGAATTGAGAACAATGGAAAACACTTCAGTTAACAAAGACATTTTGATTGGGAAATTATTTTTCTTTTGAGCTTGAAGAATTTGGACCTTCTGGAGCTGCAAAGTCTAAACCTTCTTTTCATGCATCATCATCTACTAGAAAAAAGTGATTGGAAAGCCTTATATGCAAAAGAATAGGAAGATATGAGGAAAGAGGATGAAGAATTTGAGCAACTTGAAGCATTATTTGCTAGAAGAGTACCTAAAGAACCGACAAGAAGTAAGTATGAAAGAAAAGAACCTTTTAAATGCTTTGCATGTAATAAGATTTGTCATTTTGCATCCAGATGTTCTTAAAGGAATGCAAGATTTGAAGAGAGAGTTAAGAAATCATTTAAGCCTAATCACAAAATATATAGACTCAAGAAAAGTAAACAATGCTACATAGCAGATGAGGAAGGAGTAAGTGATGACTCTGAGGATGAACCGACAACAAACTCTTCTAATGGATCTGACAATGGAAAGGAATGGGTGCTCTATGCTTTAAAGGAAGATGAACCAGAATTGGATATCAAGAATGAAGAAAAGGCCCTGGTAGAAAAATTTGAAGACAAGGATGAATGGGTAATTGATAGTGGATGCTCACATCATATGATAGGAGATAAAAGAAAATTTTTGTCCCTGCAAGAATACAATGGCGCTCAAGTCAGATTTGGAGATGACAAAGCATGTATGATCAAAGGTAGAGATATTATTTCTCTAGATAGCAAGCATAATACTGATAATGTCTATTATGTAGAAGGTTTAAAGAATAATATTTTAAGTGTTGGTCAATTGCTGGACAAGGGTTTCCAACTTCAGTTTAAAGATAGAAAATGCAAAATCATTAACAAAACTAGTTTGGAGATTGCAACCGGTACTCAGACTAGAGGCAATATCTTTCACTTGAATACTAGTAATAAGACATGTTTGATTGCACATATTGATGATATTTGTTTATGGCATAAGAGATCGTTTCATGTTAATTTTGATTATATTGTCAAGATCATTTCAACAAAGGCAGTTAGAGATATACCTAAGATTATGAAGCCTCATAATCCGGTATGTAAGGAATGTCAATTGGGAAAGCAAGTTAGAACTTATTTCAAGAGAATACATGATAAATCTAATGATGTACTTGATTTAATTCACACTAATTTATGTGGTCCGACAAGGACTAGAAGCTTTCAAGGTGATAGGTATTTCATACTGATTATTGATGACTATTCTAGGATGATGTGGGTGACTTTTCTTAGGGAGAAGTCTGAAGCCTTTAAGAAATTCAAGATATTTAAAGCAAAGGTAGAAATAGAAACTAGATTCAAAATCAAATGTCTAAGATCAGATCAAGGCGGTGAGTTCACATCTCATAAATTTAATAGTTATTGTGAGACAAATGAAATTAGGAGACAATTATTTGTACCTAGGACTCCTGAGCAGAATGGAGTAGTGGAAAGAAAGAATAGAACCATTTTAGATGTAGTAAGAACTATGATGATGGAAGCCAAATTACCTCACAACTACTGGAGAGAAGCAATGAGTACAATAGTCTACACATTCAACAGAGTTCACATCAAAGGTCAAACCAGTAAGAGCCCTTATGAATTATGGTTTGGACATACACCTACTGTTAAATATTTTAGAATTTTTGGAAGTAAATGTTATATCAAAAGGGATGATTCAATTGGAAAGTTTGATCCTAGATGTGATGAAGGGATATTTCTTGGATATTCAATTCAAAGCAAAGAATATAGATGTTATAACAAAAGATTGCAGAAAATTGTGGAGAGCGCTAATGTGAAAGTGGATGAGCAATACAAGAATAAATTATATCATATGATAGGGAACTGACAGTGGAAATCATTATAACTGAATTGGAAATGCCTCAACCATATAAGACACTGAAATAGTTACACCAGTACAATCAGAAAATTCAACTATGATTGATGATCATAATAGTGATCCTGAAGTTGAGAAGACACCAAGGTATGTAAGATTAAATCATTCTGAAAATCAAATCATTGGAGATAGGAACAAGGGAGTTATGACAAGAAGAATACTAGTAAATCAAGAGGTATGCCTTATTTATCAAATTGAACTGACATATGTTATTGAATCTTGTAAAGATAAACATTGGTTAAAGGCTATGGAAGATGAATTAGATCAAATAGAAAAGAATGAGACTTGGACTTTAGTTCCCCGGTCTAAAAATAAGAATGTTATTGGAACTAAATGGGCTTTTAGGAATAAACTAAATGAGGATGGTCAAGTTGTAAGAAACAAGACTAGATTGGTTTGTAAAGGATATTCTCAAATGGAAGGAATTGATTATGGTGAGACATTTGCACCTGTAGCTAGAATTGAAGCTGCTAGACTATTTCTTGCCTATGCAGCTTATAAGAACTATAAGGTCTATCAAATGGATGTTAAATGTGCATTTTTGAATGGTGAACTTGAGGAAGAGGTATACATTAAACAACCTGATGGATTTCCATTAACAGATGAAAAAGATATGGTTTGCAGATTAAGGAAAGCTTTATATGGTTTGAAACAAGCTCCTAGAGCTTGGTATGCAAGGTTGGATAAATATCTTTTGAAGCTTGGTTTTACTAAATGCAATGCTGATAGTAATTTATATTATAAGATCACTAATGATGGTATTTTGATTATTGAAGTATTTGTTGATGAAATCATTTTTAGAGGAGAAGATAAATTTTGCATGGAACTCTCTAATAAATGAAGAATGAATTTGAAATGTCCATGATTGGTGAGATGAGATTTTTCTTAGGTTTGTAGATTACTCAAACTGATAAAGGCATCTTTATCTATCAAACTAAGTATCTAAGGAAATAGTTGAAGAAGTTTGGTATGGATAATTCCAAACCGGTAAGTACTCCTATGGTGACAAGTGAGAAATTATCTATCAAAGATACATCTGCATTGATAAATCTGACAAGGTATAAGTCTATGATTGGTGGCTTGTTATATCTAACTCAGACAAGACCAGATATTATGAATGTAGTAAGTATTGTTTCAAGATATCAAAGTAATCCTAAAGAAAATCATGAATGTGCAGTAAAGAGGATATTTTGGTATTTGCAAGGAACAACAAAATATGGCTTATGGTATTCTAGAGATGATGACTTCACTTTATGTGCATATATAGATTCAGATTGGGTAGGAGATACTGATGATAGGAAGAGAACTTCTGGTGGAGCTTTCTTTCTTGGAAATAAATTGGTTTCATGGATGAACAAAAAATTGTCATGCTTTTCTTTATCTATTACAAAAGCTGAATATGTTGCAACAACAACTAATTGCACTCAAGTCTTGTGGATGAAGAAAATGTTGAAGGATATCAAGGTAAATTGTAGTGAACCCATAGTTATCTATTGTGATAACTCTGCAACTATTGACATATCTAAGAATCTGGTATTTCACTCTAAGACTAAACACATATCAATAAAATATAACTTTCTAAAGGACAAGGTGGAAGAAAAGGAAGTCAAATTGGTTTATGTGAACACTAAAGAGAAGATTGTAGATATATTCACTAAACCACTGTCTAAGGAATCATTGAGTATTTGAGAGACATGTTAGGGGTTTCTGCCCCTCCAACAGAAACTTGATTGATGCGGTTTGGCATCAATTTGACATGACTTATCGGAGATACTATTCATTCTGACACTGATCAGTGGTGTAACTACTCAGGGGCAGTAGTCACCTTTGAGATTTAGAAGCTTATATTATTGCTTTGATATTTTTGTTAGATTTATAGCATTGACGTTAAAGGGGGAGAGATAGTGATGTGAAAAATAAATTTAGAACTTTAAAGAGATATTATTCATAGGGGGAGAGTTATTGATATTCAGAGCTATATACAGGAGATTGTTGGTTGTCTTCCACAAGGGGAGACTTGTTTGGCATTTCTTGGTACTTAGATGTTTTTCACATCTAGTGTTGCCATCAATGCCAAAAGGGAAGATTTTTAGCAATATGGATGAATTGATTATGTGTTGCATTGATGTTTTGTCATTCATGTCAACACTATTTGTTATGGTTGGTTACCGGCAGATAGGTTTTGGTTACCGGTAGAAGATCTTGTGTTACCGGTATGGGTTTTAAGGTTTAATCGATAGAGCTTTCACTGAGAAACCTTGACAGAATGCTAAGTGGAGTTGGTGCGGCTTATAGATGGAATTAGAGATGCAGAAGGTGATCCTTGATCATGCCTCACTTGATTAAAGACATCACTTTGGCATGGTGGACCCAGATTAGGTCTGGTACCTATCTAGGTTATGGACCGGTATCATGTTAACGTGCTCCCTAATTGTTGGCATTATAACAGACAATAAGAGATTGTTGGTATTTCAATTAGGATATTGAGAAGGTTGTTGATAATTATGGATATAACTGATTAAGGATGTTTACTGTCTTCACAATATTATTTTGTCATTGATGTCAAGAAATTGATTTTTTGATTTAGTAGGATGTTGCCATATCTTAAGAAGTATGTTTGTGATGAATAAGGGGAGGAATAAGTTATTCAATGGGCAACTATTACCAAGTTAGACAATGATGAGATCATGTTGTTTAGATTGTTTTGATATCCTACATATGCTATTGTTTGTAAGGTTAATACTATACTATGTTACCGAGCAAGGAACCTAGTCGGTAAAACCTAAGGAACCTAGTCGGTAAACCCTAAGGTTATCGCCATCAGTTAATGAAGGTGAAATGTCTACCAAGTGAAGTTTAGTATTTACCAAGTT
This sequence comes from Cryptomeria japonica, assembly GCF_030272615.1. NCBI lineage: Eukaryota > Viridiplantae > Streptophyta > Pinopsida > Cupressales > Cupressaceae > Cryptomeria > Cryptomeria japonica. The sequence goes on from NC_081410.1 coordinate 337,307,312, forward strand.
GCAACCGAGTAATAACAGAATGCATTGGATGTATACATGTGTTATTTAATGATGGAAGCTGATGAGCTGGTTATGATTAAATGATTGATACAACATGTATGAAGTTTGTTAAGGATCTATGGCAATGGAAGATTGGCAGGAAGATCTACAGCTCAGATTAAACCACAATACCCTAGCACAAGTTATAAGAAATATATGCAAGTTCCAAGGCGAGGTAAAACGTTTTCCGATCAAAGGATACATTGAACCTGGTCAAGATTGAAGATTTGATGGCTATGATTGATCATGGGAAATGTGATCAAAGAGATTAAGCGGTTAGCAAATTGTTTATAAATAAGGAACTATTGATAAATAGTGTATGCGGGCATGTGTAAGCACAAGGATGCTACATAGTGATTACCAAGCACAGAAGCTTGAAAACCTGTTTGAATAACAGAGTAAGGAGCCCAGCAGAGGGACAAGATAAGTCCTATGACTAGATTGTATTGAGAAAATAAGAATCTGCTTTAGTATTTTAGATGCAAAGTTGTAGACATACTCATTACTGTTGTTTATTTGTAAGTGACAAAAAATCTCTTAACCGAGTGGACTTAACAGTCTTATTTGTAAATCCTCTAGCAAGGTGACATTCTGATTGAGTGTTTGAAACCCTTTAACAAGGTCACTTCTAACAAGGTGAAGATCCTAATAGATCTGAGGGAAATCCCTTAACCGAGTCACATCTAGCAATGTGTTTGTAATCTTTAACATGATTTGCTTTTAACCAAGCATACTCTAGAAGAGTATATTTCTTAGTGGATCCAAAATCCCACAGTGGTTTTTCCCTATTTGGGTTTCCACGTTAAATTTGGTGTTGAATGTGTTGTTATGATTATGTGTTCTTATGTTGCATGTTTTATAGTTTTGATTACATATATCTGTTTAAGCTACCGAGGTTGAATCTATTGAATATATTGAAGATTAAGTTTGTATGATTCACCCCCCCCTCTCATCTTGTTAGCTTGGCATCTGTACTTAACAATTAGTATCAGAACTATCAATTGGTATTAGAGCTTTGGACTCTAGAAGAAAAAGTTTAAAGGTACTTGAGGAAAAGATCCAAAGATGTATAAGAGGGATGCACCGAAGCTGAACAAGTCAAGCCTCTCTACATGGCAGAAAAGGATGAAGTTGCACCTATCAGGAGTTGGAGAATATGTTGTATATTATTTGGAGAATGATTTCATTACACCTAGCACCTATCCATTGACAATGGAAGAGATAAAGGAAAAGCAAGAACATATTCAAGTAATGATTGAAATAAAATCTGCATTGACCAACTCAGAGTTTAATGATCTAGAAGACTGCAATGATGCCAAGACAATGTGGGACAAGCTCATATCTGTGCATGGTGGTGATGAACATGTTCAAAGAGAAAAAGTGGATAGTCTAAGAGGACAACTTGAATCCATGAGAATGAATGAAGGTGAGAGCATAACCCAATATAGTAAAAGGTTAAAGGAGATTGTGAATCAAATCAAAGGAGTAGGAGGAACCATTGAAGAGAAGGATGTCACAAGTAAGTTATTAAGAACCCTTCTACTAGCTTATGCAATCCGAGTCTCTGCAATCAATGAATTGAGGTCTGTACCCAATATGCCAGTTTCTTTGGATGCTACTATTGGTAAGCTACATGCATTTGAGTTAAGTAACTTTGATAACAGTGGGTCTATGGTAAATAAAATTGAGTCTGCATTTAGTTCTTTTCATCTTGATGAATTTGATGATTACAATGATAGAGAGTATAAGTACTTTGAAGGGAATCACGGTGGAGAAACTGAAGGATTTCGCAAAAACATGGAGGAGGTACACAAACTTTATGAAGAAATCAGAAAGCAAGAAGAGTTTGAAGCACTATTAGCCCGAAGGCTACCGAGAGGAAAAGGTAAGTACAAAGGAAAGTTGCCTTTGAAATGTTTTAACAGTGATAGAATAGGACATATGGCTTCTAATTGTCCTGACAAAGAATCTGGTGAAAAGAGAGATTACTGAGATGACAGACAGAAAGATAATCATTACAAAGGACACTAAGACTTCAGAAGAAGAGATAAAAAGACATGTATAATAGCTGATGAGGAATCTAATGATGATAAATCAGATGAAACTGATACAGAGGAAGTTGTTTATGTGGCTATCAAAGATGGATTAGATGAAGAAAAGTATGAAGAAAAAGTTTTAATATCTCACATAAATACTAATGATTCTTGGATCATAGATAGTGGATGCTCACATCACATGATAGGTGATAAACACAAGTTTGTTATGTTAGAAGATTATGATGCAGGTTATGTAAGATTTGGTAATGATGCACCATGTCCAGTGAGAGGTAAAGGATCTATAACACTTCTTGACAATGCTAAATGTAATGATGTTTATTGGGTTGAAGGTTTGAAATACAATTTGTTGAGTATAGCACAACTAAACAATACAAGATACCAAATAGAGTTTTAGAAAGTAATTGTCAAAGTTCATGACAAGCATGGGAAGTTAGCAGCTACCGGGACACAAACAAAAGGTAACACATTTCACCTTGACTCAACTCAGAATAAGTGTCTATATGCAAAGATAGATGATACCTGGTTATGGCATAAAATATTTTGTCATGTAAATTTTGATAATTTGATCAAAATAAGAAAGAAGCACCAAGTAAGAGGTCTGCTGAGTCTTGAGAAACCTGAGAATGCTATATGCCGAGGATACCAGATGGGCAAGATGGCAAGATCAAGCTTTACAAGGAAGTCCTACACTTCTAAGGGAATTTTAGATCTTGTGCACATTGATCTTTGTGGTCCTATGAAAGTTCAGAGTTATTATGGTGATAAGTACTTCAAATTATTTGTGGATGATTACTCAAGGATGATGTCAGTAATGTTTTTAAAAGAAAAATCAAAATCTTTTCAAATGTTTAAATGGTACAAGGCAAGAATTAAAAATGAAACAGGAAGACAACTGAAATGTCTTAGATCTGATAGAGGAGGTGAGTTCACTTCTAATGAGTTCAATTTATTCTGCAATGATCATGGTATAAAAAGACAAGTCTCTGTACTGAGAACTCCACAACAAAATGGAATTGCTGAGAGAAGAAATAGATCAATTATGGATTGTGCAAGAACCTTGATGATAGAAAAGAAGGTACCTCAAACATTTTGGAGAGAAGCAATCAACACTGCAATTTACACACTGAACCGAGTACAACTGAAGAAAGGAACCTTGAAGACACCATATGAAATCTGGTATGACAAGGAACCTAATGTAAGTTATTTTAAAATCTTTGGAAGTGGATGCTATGCTCACAAAGATGACAGAAATGGTAAGTTTGATTAGAAAAGTGAAGAAGGAACATTTCTTGGTTATTCTTCTAGAACCAAAGCATTTAAATGTCTGATCAAATCCTCTAACAAAATAGTAGAAAGTGCAAATGTGAAAATTCATGAATTTGTATAAAGAAATGATGAAGGAAACTCCAAATAACCAGCAGATTATGAAGGATTTGTATATGTTCAAACGAGAAGTCCTACCGAGAAAACTGCTAAAGGAAATGAAGAGAATGTCCAGTTATCGAGTGATGAAGAAGATCATACAAAGCCTACTGAGCCTGTATTAGCCAGGTATGTCAGAAGGAATCATGCATCTAGTCAGATTATAGGAGATAAGGATGATCCAGTGATGACACAAAACAAACTGAGATAGAACACATGTCTGATATTTGAATTTGAACCAAGGATAGTGAAAGAGGCATTTAATAGTGAAGATTGGATAAATGCTATGACAGAAGAGATTGATCAAATCAATAATAATGACACATGGACAATAGTCCCAAGACCAAAGGACAAAAATGTAATCGGTACAAAGTGGATTTTTAGAAACAATCTGAATGAAAAAGGTGAGGTCATTCAAAATAAAGCAAGACTAGTTTGCAAAGGTTATGCTCAAGAAGAGGGAATTGATTATGGTGAGACTTTTGCACCTATGGCAAGAATTGAAGGAGTAAGAACATTGTTGGCATACACTGCTTACAAGAATTTCAAAGTATATCAAATGGATGTCAAATCTGCATTTCTGAATGGTATATTAGAAGAAGAAGTTTTTATTAAGCAACCTGAAGGATTTGTTGAAGGAGAGAATAAAGATCAGGTATGTAAATTCAACAAAGCTTTATATGGCCTGAAACAAGCACCTAGAGCATGGTATGAAAGATTGCACTCTTATTTAATCAAGATTGGTTTTATAAGGACAAGTGAAAACAACAATATGTACATGAAGAATGATGAAAATGGAATATTGATCTCAGCCATATTTGTTGATGATATTATCTTTTTTGGAAATGACTCCTTATGCAAGAACTTTGGACATGAAATGAGCAAAGAATTTGAGATGTCATTAATTGGTGAGATAAAGTATTTTATAGGTCTACAGATACTACAAATGAAAGATGAGATTTTCATTACTCAATCTAAGTACATAAAGGAAATCTTGAAGAAATTTGGAATGGAGGATTCAAAACCAGTAAGTACTCCTATGACTACCAACTGTAAACTATCAAAGAATGATGAATCTACATTTGTTGATGAGACACTTTACCAATCTATGATTGGAAAGTTGCAATATGTTGTTCACATCAAGTAGAACATAGCACATGCAGTAGGTATAGTTGCAAGATTTTTTGCAGATCCTAAGGAAACACACATGACAACAATCAAGAGAATTTTCAGATACTTGAAAGGTACTGAGGATTATGGCTTAGTATATCAGAAAGGAAATGACTTTGATTTAAAAGTTTATACTGATGCTGATTGGGCAGGCAACATAGATGACAGGAAAAGCACAAGTGGTGGAGCTTTCTTTTTAGGAGAAAGACTAGTGAGTTGGCTTAGCAAGAAACAAGGATGTATTTCACAATCTATAGCAGGAGTTGAATATGTTGTTGCAGCATTAAATTGTACCAATATAGCATGGATCAAATAACTGTTGGAAGGCATAAATGAGAAATTTACCGATCCAGTAACTATATTCTGTGATAATACTAGTGCCATTAAAATTTCAAAGAATCCTATTATGCACTCTAAGACAAAGCACATCTCTATCAAATATCATTATTGTAGAGAAGAAGCTCAAGAGAAGAAAGTGGTGTTGGAGTATGGTAGTTCAAAGGAACAAATAGCAGATATTTCACCAAGCCATTGCCAAGGGACACTTTTGAGTATCTCAGAAGTAAGTTAGGGGTCCTACCCCTATCTTCTACTCACTGACCAAGTTCGGTGAAAGCATCAATTTGATGACTCTAAAGAATATCTTTTAGGAGTTGATGCTGATTTACACACTTTAGGATGTTTTCTAAAGGTGTGCAGGAAACAAAAATAGGGAACATGAATTGAAGATAAAATGCTCTAATCAAGACTAAGTTGATACCGAATAGCAAAGAAATTACTTCACATGGGAAGAAATTATGTATTAGTTTTCTTTTGGCATTGTTGTCAAAGGGGGAGAAGACTAATGACAGGGGGAGAGCATTTCAGAAATCTGAGCAATCACAATCACAGCAATCTGAATTCGAATTTTTAAGGTTAAATCAATTGGTTTTGCCATCAATGCCAAAGGGGGAGATTGTTGACATTATAACAGACAATAAGAGATTGTTGGCATTTCAATTAGGATATTGAGAAGGTTGTTGATAATTATGGATATAACTGATTAAGGATGTTTACTGTCTTCACAATATTATTTTGTCATTGATGTCAAGAAGTTGATTTTTTGATTTAGTAGGATGTTGCCATATCTTAAGAAGTATGTTTGTGATGAATAAGGGGAGGAATAAGTTATTCAATGGGCAACTATTACCAAGTTAGACAATGATGAGATCATGTTGTTTAGATTGTTTTGATATCCTACATATACTATTGTTTTTAAGGTTAATACTATACTATGTTACCGAGCAAGGAACCTAGTCGGTAAACCCTAAGGTTATTGCTATCGGTTAATGAAGGTGTAATGTCTACCGAGTGAAGTTTAGTATTTACCAAGTTGCAATCGAGTAATAACAGAATGCATTGGATGTATACATGCGTTATTTAATGATGGAAGCTGATGAGCTGGTTATGGTTAATTGATTGAGACAACGTGTATGAAGTTTGTTAAGGATCTATGGCAATGGAAGATCAGCAAGAAGATCTACAGTTCATATTAAACCGCAATACCCTAGCACAAGTTCCAAGGAATATATGAAAATTGTTTATAAATAAGGAACTATTGATAAACAATGTATGCGGGCAAGTGTAAGCACAAAGATGCTACATAGTGATTACCGAGTGATTACCGAGCACAAAAACTTGAAGACCTGTTTGAATAACAGAGTAAGGAGCCCAGCAGAGGGACAAGATAAGTCCTATGACTAGATTGTATTGAGGAAATAAGAATCTGCTTTAGCATTTTAGATGCAAAGTTGCAGACATACTCATTATTGTTGTTTATTTGTAAGTGACAGAAAATCTCTTAACCAAGTGGACTTAACAGTCTTATTTGTAAATCCTCTAGCAAGGTGACATTCTGATTGAGTGTTTGAAACCCTTTAACAAGGTCACTTCTAACAAGGTGAAGATCCTAACAGATCCGAGGGAAATCCCTTAACCGGGTCACATCTAGCAATGTGTTTGTAATCTTTAATAGGATTTTCTTTTAACCGAGCATACTCTAGAAGAGTATATTTCTTAGTGGGTCCAAAATCCCACAGTGGTTTTTTCCTATTTGGGTTTCCACGTTAAATCTAGTGTTGAATGTGTTGTTATGAATATGTGTTCTTAAGGTTCCATGTTTTACAGTTTTGATTACATATATCTGTTCAAGCTACTGAGGTTGAATCTATTGAATATATTGAAGATTAAGTTTGTATGATTCACCCCCCCCTCTCATCTTGTTAGCTTGGCATCTATACTTAACAATTAGTATCAGAACTATCACCCTACACGTTACCAGGATGATTTATGAATTGGATATTGTTGTTTCGGTCTAAAACCGACATGGCATATAATTGTAATATGGATGTATGTAATGATCTTATTGTAATATCTTTTAGGTGGCCAACATAATTGGTTTAGGCCTTAGGGTTTGTATAAATTAATGTAAGATCTCATTGTAGATTAGGGGAATGGTATGGAAATGGAAATATAATGATCATGGTCGTGGAATGTAATATCATATAAAAAGGAGATTTGGTCAATAATAAGCGATCAAATTGGGTTTAAGTAAGAGGTCAAAGGCCTCTTGTATTGAGCTTAACAAAGATTGTAATTAGGCATGGTAGATGCTATCTCTAGCAGTTCATTATTTTGGATTATTGTCAAAATATCTTGAGGTGGTTATAACCTCTCTATAGTCAGTGAGACTCTTTTGTAATGAGCAGTATGCTCTAGGCAGTGTGCCTTTTGATAACTCAATGATGAACCACTAGTACCAAACTGGTACTGAGAGGGGGGGTGAATCAGTACAAACACAAACACAATCCAAATCCGGTTTGACAGCAAATACTCCAAACGATAGGTAAACAGGAATAACTATTCAACACAGACTACAACCGGTAAAGCCAAAAGTGTCTAAAACAAGCATTGACCGGGCGAACACTTAGCTTTTCATTTAACTCAAAACAACACTACCATTTCACCCTCATGCATGAACAGGTAGACTATCCTCTGATCGTCACAACAGTTAGTTCAATATGCTTTATAGATAGGCATAAAACACAGAACCATCATATGCTCAACAGGTAGTAACAAAGCATCACAAGATAAAAGCATCACACATAACACACATATTTTTCACATGGAAACCCAACTAGAAAAAACCACGGTGGGGATGAATACCCACAAGTTGCTTTTGAACTCTTTTGAAGTCCACTCTGTTAGGAGCCTTATCTGATTAAAGACATTACAATAGGTTCTGCTAGGAACCAATCCTGTTAGGGATCACCCGGTTAAGGGATAGCAATAATACCCGGCTAAGGGTTAAACCCGGTAGGGTCACCTTGTTAGAGGATTTCAAGAACTCAATAGCTAAAGGATCTCCAGAGCTCTATAGCTTCTCAGAACTCATTAACCTCGAGTTGCCCGATTAAGGGATTTGAATCAAGCTTGTTAAGACCACCCTGTTAGGGGATTTTGCAACAAGCTAGTTAAGGCTACCCTATTAGGGGATTTTACAACTATTGAAGTGGTTAGAGATCAACAGGAATTACAATGATTTAATAACAACACTTAATGCCAATGCAGATCCATTTAGACTCCTCTTCTTCTTCTGCACATTTACTTTGCAGGTATCTCTTCTCTCCTTTGGTCTGGCAAGAATCATGTATCACTTCCCTTGGATACACATTCATAACTTTTGCCAACAACCCTAGAAAGAAACACAACATCGACCTTATAGGAAACAGATAGGTCGGTAGCAAAAACCCTAAACCCTAAACCTGTTAGGTTAAGCAATTCAAGCGGTTCAATCTTGACCATTGAATCATACTACATTAAATGCAACAATCTTGAATCAATCTCAAGACATTCTCCATCGTCCATTTTCCACCGATTTCATGGCGGCTGATAACCCATCACGCATTATCACCGTTTGATAGACTTCACACATTCCTGAGGTAGATAGGAATAGTCTTCTTCATGCTAGATCCTTCAATTGCATAGAGATTACATGGCAACACAATCTGTTTTCCATTATACTACTAACTCATCACACAAAGATCACCGATTGAGTCACACAGACTTGAGGTACTCCAACCGGAAATCCTGAAGTTGAAGCTACCTACAAATCGGTAGTCATACAATGCTTCCATGTGTCAGTTCCCATAACTACATGTCGGTTCACCTTGACATGCCAGTTCATCTTGAACAAATATACTGCTTCACTTTGGCATATAAACCGGTTCATACATATGTCAGTTCCCTCTTCTCACATATCACATATGCTAGTTCACTTCATAACACATATTGACATCAATGACAACATACAATGTCATTATATCTTCATGCTGGTTCACATAATGCCAACAATCTCCCCCTTTGGCATTGATGGCAATATACAAAGATATCTTCTCCACTTCACATCTTCTCCCATTTGTTGCAGATATCTTTTTGCTTCACTCCTTCTCCCCCTTTGACAACAATGCCAAAGTGGAGGTACAAGCATCTCTATTTCATCATGCTGCTCCCCCTAAGGAGTAGCATCCTTCAACACATCAATCAACCAAAAATTTGTCTTTCCAGTACTTGACTGATGTGGAACAATTACTTTTAGTGCACCTCATAAAGGGGCAAAACTCCTAATTCCCCTCTCAAATGCACAAATGTTGTCTTTGGGAGAGGCTTGGTGAATATGTTTGCTAACTGCTCCTTACTGGACACATGCTCCAGTGCAATCTCTTTATTCTGAACCTTTTCCCTCAAGAAATGATACTTAATCTCAAAATGCTTGGTTCCAGAATGTAAAACCAGATTCTTTGATATATTGATAGCACTTGTGTTATCACAGAATATACTTACCGGTTTAGATACAAGGATCTTGAAGCCTTCCAGTATGTGCTTCATCCAGATTGTCTAAGTGCAGTTCATGAAAGCTGCAACATACTCCACTTCCGCTATAGACTGAGAGATACAACTCTACTTTTTACTCATCCATGAGACCAGTCTACCACCGAGAAAGAATGCACCATCGGTTGTGCTTTTCCGGTCATCCACATTACCTGCCCAATCAACATCTGTGAACACTTTCAGATTGAAATCATTGCTTAATGGGTACCACAATCCATAGTCAATTGTTCCCTTTAGATACCTAAGAAGCCGCTTGAGTGCAATCAAGTGGGATTCTCTTGGGCTCTTCTAGAACCTTGTAGTAATGTCAACTACATGTGCAATATCTGGTCTGCAATGCACTACATAATGCAACTTGCCAATCATTGATCAGTATTCCTTCTCATCAACTAGTGCGGAATCATCCTCTTTTGTCAATTTGCAACCGGTTTGCTATCTTCCATGCCAAAGGTCTTCAGTACCTCTTTGACATATTTGGACTGAGTGATAAAGATTCCATCTTCCATCTGCTAGATCTGTAGTCCAATGAAGAGCTTAATCTCCCTTATGAGTGACATCTCAAACTCTTTCTTCATCTCATCAGCAAACTCATGACTCATCTTGTCATCTCCTCCAAAGATAATTTCATCAACAAAAACCTCACAGATCAGGATCTAATCTCCTTCAGACTTTAAGTAGATATTGCTATCTTCACTTGTTCTCTCAAATCCAATCATCATAAGATGGGAATGTAGGCACTCATACCATGCCCTAGGTGCTTGCTTTAGACCATATAATGCTTTATGTAGCCTACACACCATATCATTGTCTTCAGATAGGGAAAACCCATCTGGTTGCTCTATATATACCTCCTCTTCAAGTACACCATTTAGGAATGCAGATTTTACATCCATTTGATATACTTTGAACCTCTTAAAAGCTACATATGCAAGAAGCATACGAACTCCTTCCAATCTGGCTACAAGAGAAAAGGTTTCTCCAGAGTCTTCTCCTTCTTCTTGAGCATATCCTTTGCATACCAATCTGGCTTTATTCCTAATCACTGTGCCATCCTCATTCAACTTATTTCTAAACACCCATTTGGTGCCAATAACATTTTTATGCTCAGGTCTGGGTACCAAGGACCATGTACCATTTTTCTCTATCTGATCAAGTTCCTCTTCCATTGCCTTGATCCAGTCTTCATCTTTATGAGCCTCTTTGAATGATTTAGGCTCAAATTCAGAGATCATACATGATTTTTCTCTGATCTTTCTTCTTGTAAGGATTCCTGCATCCTTATCACCTATGATCTGCTTAGGATCATGATTCAAGTTGACATACTGAGGAATGGTCTTAACTGGTTCTTCTTGCTTTTCTTCTTCATCCTCATCTTCATCAGTATCAACATTCATCGGTTCAGGGACACTGTTACTGGTACTTGGATGGCTAACAACCAGTTCCTAGAAGGTTGCAACCGATTCATTTAAAGCTTTCTCACTGTTGGTTTCCCCAGTCTTCTCAGAGGATTCATCAACTCTTACATTGATGCTTTCCATAATTCTCTGAGTCCTATTGTTGTAGCACTTGAAAGCTTTACTCTTGGTGGAATATCCTAGAAATATTCCCTCATCACATTTAGCTTCAAATTTGCCTTGGTGTTCACTCGTCTTGATGCAACATTTACTACCAAATACCCTAAAGTAGCTGACCATAGGTGTCTTACCGATCCAATACTCATAAGGATTTTTATCCTTACCTTTCTTGATGAGTACCCGGTTCATTGTGTAGACTGCAGTGCTCACCGCTTCTTTCCAAAAGGTGTGAGCTACCTTTCCTTGAATCAAAATGGTTCTAGCTACTTCAACCACAGTCTGGTTATTCCTCTTTATTAGGCCATTCTGCTATGGAGTCTAAGGGGCAGACAACTGCCTCTTGATGCCAAATTCTTCACAATACTTGTTGAATTCACTGGAAGTGAATTCCCCTCCTTGACCAGTTCTGAGACATTTGATCCTTTTACCGCTTTCCTTCTCCACTAATGCTCTGAAAGCTTTGAATTTCCCAAAAGCTTCAGACTTGTCTTTCAAGAATGTGACCCACATCATTCTTGAGCAGTCATCAGTGAGGATCATGAAGTACCTATCACCCTCCATGCTTCTAGTTTTCATAGGACCACAAAAATCAGTATGTACAAGATCAAGCAAGTTGTCAGCAGTGAAAGATTTATCTTTAAAAGCTGAGGAAGACATTTTCCCCAATTGACATTCTCTACACAAGGTATTATCCGGTTTGTTTAGCACAGACAATCCTCTAACTACCTTGATCTTACTAGCCTTTACAATGTTATCAAAGTTTATGTGACAGAGTCTCCTATGCCATATCCAACTATCATCAAGCTTAGCCATAAAATAGGTACTTACATTTGCATTCAGCTGAAATAAGTTACCTTTGGTTTGCATGCTGGTGGCCACCAATTTACCATCTTTTCCTTTGATTCTGCAAACTCCATTCTTGAATTGTAGAGTGAGGCCACTGTCATTTAGCTGGGCAACACTTAGAAGGTTGTGTCTGAGACCATCAACCCAATACACATTGTCAACACTACTCTTTCCATTCAAAGAGATGGACCCTCTACCTTTGACCATGCATGGTGTATCATTGCCAAAGTGAACCACACCACCATCATACTCCTCTAAGGATAGAAACTTGCTCTGATTACCAGTCATATGGTGAGAACAACCACTGTCAATGATCCACTCATTTGAATTATCAATCTGGGAGACAAGAGCCTTCTTGTCAGCCACATCTTCCTTTACAACAACAAACACAATGTCTTCATTCTCTTCATCTTCTGATTCCTCATCTGTGACACATTCATCAATTGCCACAAAATAGTTTCTCCGGTTTCCTCCTTTGAATTTCTTGAACCTTTTCGGTTTATCCTTGTTTTCACTATTAGGACAGTTCATAACAATATGTCCTATCCGGTTATAGGAAAAAAATTTCAAAGGGAGCTTACCTTTGTATTTACCAGTTCCTTTTGGAAATTTCCTGGCAAGAAGAGCTTCAAATTCCATCAGAAACTCTTCATAATTCATTTCTCTATTCTGATTAGGTTCCCCACTAGTGCTAGCCTCTTTTCCTTTTCTAGATGGTATAGCAGAGGCTCTAAATGTTGATTCTATCTTTTGAACACTGCCATCAAAACTATTTAGCTCATAGGCTGTCAACTTGGCTATGATGGAGTCCAAGGACACCTTAGACTTGTCTATTGATCTCAGCTCCTAAATAGCAGCAACCCTTATTGCATAGACCAGCAATAGGGATCTCAGGACTTTACTTACCACAGTGGAATCTTCTATTTTGCCACCTGCACTCTTGATTTCTCCAACAACCATTTTGATTCTTATTCCATACTGCTGAATGGTCTCTCCTTCAACCATCTGCATGTCTTCAAACTTCCCTCTCAGGCTTTCTTCCTTAGCTTGTTTTACATGCTCATCACCACCATAGATATTTTCAAGAGCATCCCATACCTCTTTGGGATTTCCCTTGTCCTGAACATCAATAAATTCAATGTCAGATAGACTACTGATGAGGGCTTCCATGACTTGCCCATTTTCTTGTATCTCTCTCTTTTGGTCATCGATGAGAGTACCGGTAGGAACAACATATACATTTTCAACATAACTCGAGTGTTGAGCACCCATGCTTTTGATGAATATCTTCATCTTGTCTTTCCATATACCAAAATTTTCCCTGTTAAACTTTGGACCTTCCCTCTTCATCATTTGACTAGGATCTTTTCCTCAAGTGGTTAAGCTTACAACACAGAGGACCTGGAGGGGCTCTAATACCAATTGATAACTCAATGATGAACCACTAGTACCAAACCAATACTGAGAGGGGGGGGTGAATCCAACACAGACTGCAACCGATAAAGCCAAGAGTGTCTAAAACAAGTATTGACTAGTCGAACACTTAGCTTTTCATTTAACTCAAAATAACACTACCATTTCACCCTCATGCATGAACAGGTAGACTATCCTCTGATCATCACAACAGTTAGTTCAGTATGCTTTAAAGACAGGCATAAAACACAAAACCATCATATTCTCAACATGTAGTAACAAAGCATCACAAGATAAAAGCATCACACATAACACACATATTTTTCATGTGGAAACCCAACTGGGAAAAACCACGATGGGGATGAATACCCACAAGTTGCTTTTGAACTCTTTTGAAGTTCGCTTTGTTAGGAGCCTTGTTCGGTTAAAGACATTACAATAGGTTCTGCTAGGAACTGATCCTGTTAGGGATCACCCAGTTAAGGGATAGCAATAATACCCAATTAAGGGTTAAACCCGGTAGGGTCACCTTGTTAGAGGATTTCAAGAACTCAATAGCTAAAGGATCTCTAGAGCTCTATAGCTTCTCAGAACTCCTTGAGTTACCCGGTTAAGGGATTTGAATCAAGCCTGTTAAGACCACCCTGTTAGGGGATTTTGCAACAAGCCAGTTAAGGCTACCCTATTAGGGGATTTTACAACTGTTGAAGTGGTTAGATATCAACAGGAATTACAATGATCTGATAACAACACTTAATGTCAATGCAGATCCATTTAGGCTCCTCTTCTCCTTCTGCACATTTACTTTGCAGGTATCTCTTCTCTCCTTTGGTCTGGCAAGAATCACATATCACTTCCCTTGGATACACATTCACAACTTTTGCCAACAACCCTAGAAAGAAACATAACATTGACCTTATAGGAAACAGACAGGCCGGTAGCAAAAACCCTAAACCCTAAACCTGTTAGGTTAAGCAATTCAAGTGATTCAATCCTGACCATTGAATCATACTGCATTAAATGCAATAGTCTTGAATCGATCTCAAGACATTCTCCATCGTCCATTTTCCATTGATTTCATGGTGGCTGATAACCCATCACGCGTTATCACCGTTTGATAGACTTCACACATTCCTGAGGTAGATAGGAATAGTCTTCTTCATGCTAGATCCTTCACGCGCACAGAGCTTACGTGCAACATGATCTGTTTTCCATTATACTACTAATTCATCACATGAATATCACTGATTGAGTCACACAGACTTGAGGTACTCCAATCGGAAATCCTAAAGTGGAAGCTACCTACCAATCGGTAGTCATACAATGCTTCAATGTGTTGGTTCCCATAACTACATGCCGGTTCACCTTGACATGCCGATTCATCTTGAACAAATATACTGCTTCACTTTGGCATATAAACTGGTTCATACATATGCCAGTTCCCTCTTCTCACATATCACATATGCCAGTTCACTTCATAACACATATTGACATCAATGACAACATACAATGTCATTATGTCTTCATGCCAGTTCACATAATGCCAACACCTTCCTGCATGTGCATGCCCCTTATTATATCACATACTTTCTGTAGAAGTATCATCTAACTGTGGGTAGGCTTTCCATCATGGTTTTTCCCTTTACTTAGGTTTTCCACGTACAAATCATGGTGTTATGTGGTATGGTTGCATTGTGTTAATTCTCTATTTCATTCTTAAGTTTTATTGCTTACCGATATCTATCTTTGTTATTCTCGTATTCAATGTTTAGGTTATTAAGTGGTTTTTTTATAATCTATTAACAACTGATTCACCCCCCCTCTCAGTTATTCACTGATTATCCTAACAGTATCCTTCTTTATCAGTCATTAACAAAGTCTAGTGTTTGTATTATAATTTGGATGGGGACATGGCATGCACCCTTTTTGACAAGATGCCTAATGGATCATATCCATAATTTGTTGCAAGTGCAATAGAATAATTCCTTATTACTATTAATGATCTTGAGCAGAATGTCATGAATATTTTATGGCTAACCTCTAGTTGGGTTGTATATAACATAGCCACCTGCAGACCTCATATCGCAATGCATGAATAATCGGTCATGTCTTCACTATGACCTTCATCTTGAATGCCCTTTTGATATCAATTGGATCTTCATTCTTTTTTCAGATCAAATATGACATATGCATCAGAAAAAGGTTGAACGAAGCTCTCAATTTGGGTGTAGCTAAGTCTAAACCGAATGACACACTGCGTATTGCACACATTCAATTCATAGTGCCATATGACATTTGGATGCCCGTAAGCTCAACAAATTTAATGGATGATACAAAATTTAGTTTATTTATTTATTTTGTCATCTTGTTATGCTTATGATTGGGAGGTCCAAAATGTATACTCATGAGGGAGTTGGGCATTCAAATCTATTGCAGGTATGAGTTGGGTCTTCGATTTTGAAGTATTGACATGTGGTCTTCAAAGTGTCTACATAACCATATTGGTAATCATTTCTCATCATCGTATTACAATTTTTTTCCATCTGTGTATGTTGTGATTACCTGAAGTTGGGCCTCATAAGTGGAAATGTAGACTAGAGTATGGAGATAAAAGAACTGATGATGTCTTCTTTTTTATTTAACAACAACATGCTAATGTGTCTGTTGGTGGGGAAGATGAGTCCATGAACAATGTAGAGGAGGGTGAGTACACTTCTTTTGAAGGTGGTGAGATTGAAAAAGAGGATGTCTCTAGTGAGCACGAGGTGAGGACTGAGGAGGAGGAGAGTGAAGGATAGGGTGATGGTGTCAGTGATCATGAATAGGGACGAGGGGCCAATAATGAGGAGGTGAAATATTTGTTATTATATTTCATATCATCTTTATAAATATTAATCCAAAAAAATTGAACGTGATGGTTTGTTCTTTCTTGGTGTGCACAACAATAGTTTGATCACAAAAGAGAATATGTGAATGGGAGGTTGCACTACTTTTGTTTGTTTGGTGATTGTTCCTGTAAAGAAGGCCATAGATTTTGGGATCTGGGGAGGTTGAACATGCATAGATTGCCAGTGCACCACCTCCCATTATTCAATGGCTTAAGACGTGATTGTGTAGCATGTGGTAGTAGAAAATGCAATGTGCACCACATCAAGATAGTACAGAGGTACACAAAAAAGAGGAAGGCTCATATCGAATACCAGATGGGTGTATAATATAATATGCAAAAAAGTGTGTCACTGATTGGGTGTGTAGAAAATATGGGAAGAATACATATGATGAGCTTCCTACAAAAGGGAAGTGTAGTTTCCTAAAATTGTGACCCCCACAATTTTGACCATATCTTTAGCCCTCACCTTTATGATATCTTTCTACTTAACTAAGACCCCTCTATGTGCTTTCATTTGAAGTCTCCTCCTATTGTGGCCCTTATGCTGGCTCAAAATCCTATCCAGGCCAAAAGATAGGGCAGGATAGTGGTGCCCCCATCCTCCCTCTTAGGATGGCCCTAAGATGGGTCTGTCTGGCCCCTTAAGCTTAATTTTCTCTTCGGGGATTTCAATATTTCTTTGTCGGCCTTTGATGGATGAAAATTAATCCTCTTAGGCATGTATAAAAGGAGATCTAATTCCCTCATTCAATATGGAGGATGAAATACACAAATAGGCGAAATACATAAGATATACTCAAGTGAAGGGTCTTCATTAAGTGTTCAAGTATTCAAGCATCCACCAAGTTCTCTTCTTCATGTGTCTTCTTCATTCATCCATTGGAGCAACATTACAATATTTATTTGCAAGAATGTATGTGTGTTAGGGTTTTGTCATGTTACATGCCATTTCATACAAACATTTGTGATTACATTCAAGAAGCAAATCAATCATCATCATCCATTGCAGATCTACAAGGTATACATTTCCTACATTTACATTTAAGTATTTGCAATTAATTTCTTTCAAGGTTGATTCCTCAAATGGGGTTTGACTGAGGAAAACCCCTATCCATAACCCTTCTCTTCTTTTTTGTGTGTAGGTTGCAGGTGTGCAGTTGTAATTGTAGGATTGGACTCCATTTACAGAGACGAAAAAACCATTTTCGATGCGTGGATTTTTGGAGGACTGTATGCACTTTCAACACGGTCCAGACAAATTTTCTCCAAATTTGTAGGGCAGATCCGTATCAGTCTGAATATCTTAGATCCAGCATTATAGTGCGATCTCGAACTGGTAGCTCCTCATTTCATTCATTTTATCTCCCTTTTCTACATTGTCAACAAGTCAACATATCTATTTACAAAAGAGAGCAAATCACTTTCCAACCCTTTCAATCCACTTGGATTTGGATCTAGTGGATTCAAGTCCTTCTTTTGAATGTAAAGTTTCTCCCAAGTGAAAATCATCCCAGTGACTTCCTTTCTCTCTCCTAGGTGGGGAGTCACTAAGGTTCAATTTTCCACTTTACATTTTGGTGAACCCGACGTCTTACACTCTAATTTTGATTTCTTATTGTTAGATCATAATTATTGCAATTTGAATTTCAAACTTTCATTTCCAAGTTTAATCTTTTTACAAAATTTAGAGATTAATTCCATAGAAACCCTAACTTTTCATTTTGACAAAATTAAGCTTGTGAAGTGTAGAATTTTAATTGCTTGTTTCAGATTTGATTTCTATTTTAAAATTGCAATTCAAATCTATCTTTTCATTCTGAAAATTAAGTGGTTAAAAAACAAAACCCTAACTTTTAAGAATCTCCTATTTCGACCTTTGATTGCTAATTTAACCAATCTAGACATCTCTAAATTGGCTGTTTTTTTGGATTCCGCAATAAAATCATAATTTCTATCATCCCTAAAAATTTTGAAAAAAGTTGGTCAGACCGAGTGCACTTTGCACATGGTCCCTAGCCTTTTTTTGAAATTTCAGGAGTCATAATTGACTGTATTTTTCTGCTTAAATCTAAAAAATTGGTGCACTTTATCAAGTTTTGCACCCCTTAAGGTTGAATACAAATTTAAATTTTCACACTTTTAACTTTTAAATTAATTTTCATAAAAAGGTCATAATTTTAGATCTTCTTTTCAAGAATATTAAGATTTTGATTGACTTTCAATGGAAATCAATGGATTAGATTTATTTGCTATTTCACATATGATTACATTGTTTTTAACATATATTTATTACAATCATGTGTTTGATAATGGATTTCTTCATTTCATGTTGCTTCTTTTCATTCATAGCACTTGGTCATACTATGTTGGTCGGATTTCAAAGTCATTTCCTTTTCAACTTGATCTCAAAGTTTTCATGTATCATTTTTGTTGCATTATGGTGATGTTATTAACAAAATACATTTCATACATTAATCACCTTAACACTTTTTCAGATCACAACCTGAGAGACTCTAATCCTTATACCTCTCTCAGGGTATCTTGTGTGAATAAGATGAAAGCTAATATTCTAACCAATGATCTCTTTACAAAAGAGAAAGCATTGGATAGTGATATAAATCCATCTTTTTCTCATACACATACCCTTGAGAAATAAGGGCAACATCAAAATATTAATATTCTTACCTCTTTAGACCCTTCTTATTCTCCTAAGACCTATCTTCAACACCAAAGTATATGTAGAGAGGATGATGTTATGCATTTTATTCATGATCTCTCCCCTCGCATAAAAAATGAGTAAAGATGAACCTTTAGATGATGAATATGTTGATCCTGAATCTCCCCAAAAGGATAAGCTTGACAAAGGAAAGAAGGTTATCCTTTCCCATGATATTCCTTCTTCATCTACAAAACCTTTTATTCCCCCTTACACGTCAGGTTTCAAAGAAATTCATGATCTTATTCCCCCAAATTCCCATTTGCAACATTCTTATAGTTGTGGCTTTAATATAATAACAAAACAAGGTTTTAGAGGATAAGGAATTGGGAAATTTGAACAAGGAATATGTGTCCCTATAAACCCTCCTACGCAAGCTACCATAGAAGGCCTAGGAAGCAAAACTCCTCTCTCTATGAATGAACTCCTTAGGCTTGAAAATTTTAAGAACTATCTTCAAAAGAAACAAATCAAAAGAACCCACAAGAATACTTCTTCTTCAAAATGCCTTTTTTGCTCATTTCATCAAACCCATGATCATAATGTTGATGATTGCCCTGATTTTCAAAAATCTATTCAAGATGGCATCAACAGTGGCAAAATTAGAATTGTGGATGATAAACCTTCTTCTTCTAATAATTCTCCTCTTCCATGTAAAGAAGATGACTTAAAACACATTTATCATCCTGATAGACTAGCTATGAGAATCTATTGGAGATTAAAATATGATAAGAATTTTTCCTTTCCTCCTAAAATTCCAAACAAGAATCTTAAGCAAGTGAAAGGTGAGGAATAATGCATTTTTCATGATTCATATTCACATTCTCTTGGGAAATGTCATGCATTTAAGAAATTTGTTCAAAAGCAATATGATCATGCACTGATTTCTCTTACAATAGATCTAGTTGTCTTCCTTGACATTAACATAGTGCCTTAGCACTTCTTTTCTTCTCATGTTTCTCTTCACCCTATGACATAACTAGCCAACTTAACTGGGGGCTCTTTATCATTTGTGGTGGTATTGTTTCAATTTTAAATGCTTTGGGGTGGCAACATGAGGCTGACTTCTTCTTTTTTCCCATTAATTTATCTTCATGCATTATTCATTATTAGATCTCCTTTCTTGCATTAAGTTATGTGAGAATATAATTATTCTTTGGTTTTTCTCTTTTCTTGAAGAGGAGTAAATGCATTGATCTATGGTTATTTTCAATAAATTAGATTGAGTTCATTTAAACAACTTGAATGGTTACTTCAATAGTTTTTCATGGCTTATGAATGGTTATATATGGCTTTTCCATATGTCTTATATGTGGCTTTTTGATGGTTATGTGGTTATACATGGTTAAATATGATGAATGGTTATATGTGCCTTTTTGATATGTCTTCCCTTTGATAGATATGTTTAAAAAGTGGTTATAGAAAAAAGGAAGATGAGTACCGGGGATTGAAAATTGAACAATTTAACTTAAGAGAAGTGTTGCAAGAAAGAAGTTGGGTGCCATAAAGAGTAGTTGTCCATATTGGGCATTGAAAAAACTAATAACATAATTTCCGGAAGTAAGAGAAAACTTATGTTGTTTGGTGAGAATGAAAAATAGAGCATAAAGAAGATTCATAGATTTTCTATTGCTTGGCAAATGAATTTATATTATTTCATACTATATATTCAAATAAATAAATGGTGATCTAAATTTTTCTTGTTGTGATTGTGAATATTATTGCTTGGTAAATTTAAATTATGTTTGGATTTTCTTCTAAACTTCTAGTTTAGATTGCATAATGTACATTCATTGTTTACTTCTGCAATCCTAACATTCATATCCATATGCATATAGTTCACTTCCACATAGATGGAGATTAGATTTACATGCATGAATTTGAACTATATAATTCACTTCCACATATGTGGGGATTATATTTTTATTATATTCCCAAAACAAAAAAAGAGTACTACCTAGGTGGGTATCCCTTTCGACACCATCTTTAGTATTTTTGATTAATTTGATGTTGCAACAAATATGTTCTCATCCTATCAGGTGATCAAGAGAACCTTAAATGTTTTTGGAGCTTTCATCCCCATACAAATATTGATCACTTATGAGAACTAATTGCCTTAATCTATGCAAAACAACATACATGAAACCAAAAGTTCTTGTTTGGATTCAAAAATAAGAATTTCCCATATATCATCACTAACAAACACAAGAATATGATCATAAGTGCCTGATCCATTGGGCTAGATGAACCATTATTACAATATAAATGCACATACTTTGCATTGTCTTCTACCTATCATGACTAATATCTTATATTTACCACAACATGGAATGAATTTCAAGATTGCAACATGGAACCTGCTCTCTATATAGGACCCCTTCGATACCTGATATCAATCACAACATAAAAAAAATCTCAAAGTATGTATTTGTATACTTTAACTCTACATAGAACTCGCAATTGAATAAATAAAAAAATTAATCCTCTACTTTAGAAGGAGCTAAAATTCATTCAAACTCATCAACACAACAAAGACATATGGACCAAAAACCCTTGATTTCATTGATTCATAGAAAGTTCTGGACAACACGTACTAGAAACAACTCATAAATTATTGAATTTGATTCTAATATGTTTATTTATATGCAAAAAGTGTATACATATCCTTTCCAAATTTTACCGCAAAGAGGACATGAACATTGAATCACAATTTTGCTCTGTTAAAACCTATGAACATTGTTTCATACTATTCACCCTTGGTGAAAGAACTAGAACACAAGCTTCTCTAAATTTTATTGTATTATCTTAATGTATTGAAGAAAAAGAAGAAAAGAAGGCCTTGATAATACTCAAGATATACAAAAATTGAGGATGTAACAAACTTCGGGCCTTTTACAAAATCAAGATTTAGGTAACCGCCTGACAAGATAAAGATAATTTTTTTTTGGCTTTCTCACAAAGATAGACATTTGTCTTTGTTGCTCCATAGATGGTAGATGTTGGAGATGATCTGGAATCCTCCTTTTTTCCTTGCTCCAACTCCCCTATCATGTTGAAAGGTGTGATAACCCTACAAACCTTTTTAATTTACATTGACAGAGAGTAGATTACAAATCCTTCTCAAAGACATGCAATTAATTAGATGGATAAAGATTAATATCTTTAGGTGGACATTCAAGATCATCGATTCTTTTAGAATTATATTATTTTAAGCCTATTACTTTTGAGGAATGGAAGAAAAATATGAAATAAAAAAGGGTGGGAAACTAGAAATTCAAAAAGTCAAAATTGCAAAACTCAAAAATAGAGAAGAGAAAGAGTTTAAGAATCATCAAATCCATTGTTATTAAGCTTTTGGAGTCCATTGAGGTGCTTCTAGCACTCTTTATCTTCAATTTATAATCTGACCACTTCTATTCTAGTCATTCCACTATCAAGCCTTGACAAAGAATCCATGCATGAACCCAACATCTTCGAAAACTGTGCATCATCTGAGATAACATCAAGAAACATTTGACTCTGAATTGTTCTGATATTTTATCTCCATTCTCACTTTGATCTCAAGACCTTTACACCTTCCACTCTACTCCTTTCTCTATCAAATAGTGTAGGCATATGACTGGTAACCAAACATTAGAAACCCCTGAGTTCATCCTCAATCCTTTGTGTGTACATGCTATGGATGGTGAAGACTTGTTTGACCCCTTCAAAATTAGCTTTAAATACCATTCTAGGCTTCTTTGTAAACTTGTGAAGGCACCACATAACTAGCTCAACAAGATAACATACAGGTTATTCATGGGATGTCGTATAACATGAACGTAATTACAAAATAACATGGCAGATTATTGACAAGATTTTGTATAACACGAAGGTTTTTACATTTTAACATGACAAATGATTGACATGATTTCATAATACACAAATGCTATTAAGAGATACATATGACTAGGTTTCATGCCCTTCTTCCCGCACAAAAAGTAAATAACATGATATTTATTTAAATTTTACTCCACAAGGCTTATTTCACAGTTTCCTAAGTGTTGTGGGATGGCGGGGTGTGCATAAATAAGATTAAAAATAGTCACTATCTTTTCCTTTTCTATGTTTCCCTCATTCTTTCGGCAACATGCACGTGGTCCAGCCCAATGCAACCTCTAATGCCAAAGTTCTTAGGCATCTTTCATTAGAATTTCCCATATATCATCACTAACCAACACAAGACTATGATCAATGCCTGATCCATTGGGATAGATGAACCATTATTACAATATAAATGCACATACTTTGCACTGTCTTCTACCTATCATGACTAATATATATTTACCAAAACATGGAATGAATTTCAAGATTGCAACTTATTACCTTCTTTCTACACAGGACCCCTTTGGTACCTGATATCTATTACAACATAAAACAAATTTCAAAGTATGTATCTTTGTACTTGCTCTATACATAGAACTCACTTGAATAAAGATAGAAAATTTAATCCTCTACTTTAGAAGGAGCTAAAATTCATTCAAACTTATCAACAACGAAGACATATAAACCAAAAACCCTTGATTTCATTGATTCATATAAAGTTCTCAAAAATGAGTATGAGAAACAACTCAGAAATCATTGAATTTGACTCCAATATGTTTATTTATATGCAAAAAGTGTATACATATCCTTTCCAAAATTTTACCGCAAAGAGGACATGAACACTGAATCACAATTTTGCTATTTTAAAACCTATGAACATTGTTGCATACTATTCACCCTTGGTGAAAGAGCTAGAACACAAGCTTATCTAAAGTTTATTGTATTATCTTAATGTATCAAAGAAAAAGAAGAAAAGAAGGCCTTTATAATAATCTTATACAACAATTGAGGGTGCAACAAGCTTCGGGCCTTTTACAAAATCAAGATTTAGGTAACTGCCTGACAAGAAAAAGACAATTTTTTTTTGGCTTTTTGACAAAGATAGACATTTGTCTTTGTTTCTTTGTAGGTGGTAGATGTTGAAGATGATCTATAATCCTCCTTTTTTCCTTGCTCCAACTCCCTTATTAGGTTGAAAGGTGTGATAACCCTGCAGACCTTTTTAATTCACATTGACAAAGAGTAGCTTCCAAATCCTTCTCAAATACATGCAATTAATTAAATGGATAAAGATTAATATCTTGAGGTGAACATTCAAGATCATCCATTCTTTTAGAATTATATTATTTTAAGCCTATTACTTTTGAGGAATGGAAGGAAAAGATGAAATAAAAAAGGCTGGGAAACTAGAAATTTGAAAAGTCAAAATTTCAAAACTCAAAAACAGAGAAGAGAAAGAGTTTAAGAATCATCAAATCCATTTTTCTTAAGAATTTTGAGTCCACTGAGGTGCTTCTAGCACTCTTTATCTTCAATTTCTAATCTGACCACTTCTATTCTAGTCCTTCCACTGTCAAGCCTTGACAAAGCATCCATGTATGAACCCAACATCTTCAACAACTGTGCATCATCTGAGATAACATCAAGAAACTTCTGACTCTGAATTGTTTTGATATTTTCTCTCCATTTTGACTTTGATCTTAGGACCTTCACACCTTCCACTCTACTCCTTTCTCTATCAAATAGTGTAGGCATAGGATTGGTTACCAGACATTGAAAGCCTTCGAGTTCATCCTCAATCCTTTGTGTGTACATCCTATGGATGGTGAAGACCTTTTTGACCCCTTCAAATTTATCTTTAAAACTCATTCTAGGATTCTTTGTAACCTTGTGAAGGCACCACATAACTAGTTAATAAAGATAACATGTAGGTTATTCATAGGATGTCATATAACACAAACGTAATTATAGGATAACATGGCAGATTGTTGACTAGATTTCGTATAACACAAAGGTTTTTACATTTTAACATGACATATGATTGACGGGATTTTGAAATACACAAATGCTATTATGAGATACATATGACCGGGTTTCATGCCCTTCTTCCTACACAAAAAGTCAATAACACTACATTTATTTAAATCTTACTCCGCAAGGCTTATTTCACAATTGCCTAAGTGTCTTGGGATGGCCGGGTGTGCATCAATAAGATTTAATTAATTCACTATCTTTTCCTTTTTTGTGTTTCCCTCATTCTTTCTGCAACATGCACGTGGTCCAACCCAATGCAACCTCCAACAACAGAGTTCTCAAGTATCTTTTTGCAGCATGCATGTGATACGAATTTATTTTGTGTGGTTTCATGGATAATGCTTTGAATGAAAGATATAATATAACATATTGTGTTAGTTCTATGTATGTAATATAACATGTCGTGTTAATGCTATGTAAGTAATATAACAGTTTATGTTACTGTGATATATGTAACATAACATATCTTATAGCATGGATTAGAAAGGAGAAGCAGATAGTATTACATTTGTGCATTTTTTTTTTAGGTTAGATCTGTCACGGGGGGTAGTACACTTATATTAAACCAAAGGAATGATTACATAGAAAACAAAAATGGAATAGTACTATACTCCTAGTAATACATAGCATATTAAAAGAGAACTTTGCTCTCAGTGATACAAATAGTTTATTCCTTTCCCTATCTCTACCAACCTTCCAACCATTTCCTTAGGCATGATCTCCTTGTTCTCATTCATGAATTCTTCAAATTTGTCCAAACTGTAATCCTTCCCCACACCAATTTAATATATATTCCAAGCCTTCTTCATCTTAATTTTTTTCCCCTGCAAGATTGAAGTATCCCATCATATTACTAGAATTCAGGACTGCTTTGAGTTCATTCAAGGCAATATTCACTCCTTGTGTGTGCTCCTCATGAATAATTTTATGTACAACTCCAATGAAAAAGATAGGGTTACCTAATATCTAGACAATTGGCTCTAATAGGGCTTGATAAATCTCTCCATCATGCACATGCCCTCCACTCTAGAAGTTTGTGCCCATGAGCTGGACGACCGTCTCCTTCTCTTTGTCTTCTGCCTTGTTGAAAAACCTGTTAATATGTTCCTTAGGAACCTCAGTCATTTCTTCCACATTCACACACATGCATTTTACTCCAAAGGAATCTACCATCTTCCTAGCTCCCTTCAGTCAACATGTAATCCACAACTAAGACAAACAGAAGAACTAATTATCCCCTTTAAATAGCCAATGGGAAGTTCTACAACTTCCATGAAGGCAAGGCTAAAGATCCACAATAAATCTTTATGTAGATGAAATTTTCTTAGGTATGATGGTATGATGAAATAATAAGTATCAGATAGAATACTGAGAGGGGGGGGGGTGTGAATCAGTATATTGAAAAACTGATACAAAGTTCCCAAGCTCAAACTTAGTCAAACAAAGTAAACATATCTGAGTCAAGATCAATGTTCTTAGGAATACTTCACATTAACCGGTTTAACTATTATGACAACTTTTAGTTGTAAACACCTTCAATCTTGTAAACATCAACAATGCTTAATCTTAACTCAACATATTCATCTCTTAATGCTTCTACTTAACATGCTTATAAAAAATTAACCAAATCAACAAATAAGATCACAACCACAAAAGCATTCACCACTTGACACAAATGTTTATATGTGGACAACCCAAATAGGTAAAAACCACGGTGAGATGGGACTCCCAAGGATAGCTATCTGAACTCTTTCGAAGTTCACCGTGTTAGGAGCCAAAGCCTGTTAGAGCTTTAGAATAAGTCCTGTTAAGAAATAATTCTGGTTAGGAATCACCCGGTTAAGGGATATACAAATATGCCTTGTTAGAAGCACAATACCCTATTAGGAGTAACATCACTAGAGGATTTAAGAATCCAAGCTAATGGACCACCTTGTTAGAGGATTTAATAAGTAACCAAGCTTGTTAGAGCTTACCTGGTTAAGGGATTTTTCTTCTGTTGTAATTGTTAGAAAACAATAGGTTTTCTTGATCTGTCTGAGTAGCACTACATTTGCTTGATCAGATCCTTCTAAGCTTCAATCTACCTTCACTTAAAACTGTAGATCCATTCACTGGATGGGTAACCACACTCTCAATAGGTTTTCTACCAATCTTGCCAACAACCTTTACAAACAACTTCATCGACCTTAAATACAAATCAATTAAATCGGTAACACAACAAAAACCTAATTCTCATCATTGAGATTACAAACAAGTCAGTTCAATCTTGACCGTTAGAAATCATGACAATCTCTTCACATTCTTCAAGACAATTTCAACCGCTCCATGATCACTGCTCCATTGGACTTTGTAACTCATCACACGTTGTGCATTAAATGCAATCCTCTTTGCTCCTTCCCTAGACAATAAGCAAACATGCCAAACCAATTTGAATTTATCCTCATACAATGATCACATGTGTCTCCATCATTACCACTCATCAGATAATAAACCAACAAACTTGATCGGTTAGGGTTTAACAACTGATAGGATTTTCCGGTTACATTACATAGAAAGGTTTGACCCTTTACATCGTTTCACCGATTCAACTCACAAACTTTACATACCAGTTGTTGGAACCCTAAAATTTTCAAATTTTAGAGTTCTAGATTTATGCCACAAAGAAGATTTCTATATTCAATCATGTGTCACATCTATAATCAAGCAGGTTCTTCCATTTCCAACTCTAAGAAACTAGGTTTGGTGCATGAACAAGGTGGTTGATTTCCAGGTATGTATGTGGTTGCAAAGGCAAAATAATTCCAGGTACACCTTTTTGAATCATAATTTCTTCTCACCTAAGCAAATCATAATTTCTTCTCACCTAAGCACTATTATGCCAATTTAATTGTTCATATGCATTTTTTATATCATAAATATGTTCTATGCCAAATTGTAGATCCTCTTGATAACATTTCTTGTTTCTCTTGAGGCTAATCTATGTGCATTTTCTTAGAATGTATAAATCATGAATTGAAAGGTCATATTCAATCATTGATAGCTCTTTCCCATTAAACCCTTATGTCAAAATAATTATTTGTGCATATTATTTTCATCTTAATGAAGCTCGATGCTGAATTTCAAAGTGTTGTGAATCTACTTTCTATTTTTCATTGGCTAAAACCAAATGGAGTTTTTTTAGAATTGTTGTTTGCAGGATTACAATGTTGACCAAGTGCTCTCTTTGGATTTTAACGTCTATTGGCCGGATAGATATCTTATCAGATGAAATGGTCCACATGATTCCCTATATGGAAATAAAACTATTTTCCAGGTTTCAGATCTTCATTAGCCCGTTTCTCATATTTTTGAAGGCAGAAGTAAAGACAATTTTCAGTTGTTTGTTAGTGAAATTTTTAGGATTAAAAAGTTGTCAACTTTGGTGATTAAAATCTCCGCGCTTAGAAAATATATTGGAAAATAGTTTGGTTAAATTTTCTTTGGTATGGGACTATGTGCTTGTAAGATTTCATGAGAATCGAAGAAGTTCTGACCTGCCTTTTAATTATTTTTTGACTGATCCCGACATAAAAATGCGTCAAAAAAAAGTTTTGAATTTGAACAATCAGAGGACAACCCACTTAATATTTTGATGTCAAATGCTTCTATTTTAATTTTTACAGAGATTGAAGCTCGTTTGATGTGTTATTTTAAAATTTATATTGCCCACAACTAGCTCTCGAGGCCAGTTTACACAACATGTATCAAAATTTGGCGAGCTACTTGAAATTTGAAATAAAACCCATGTTTTATTTCAATTATCATAACAATTGGCCAATTTTTGTTGCATTTGGATACCTAGTTACTCGGCAATGAAATTACTCCAAAATAGGCCGTAGGAGAAATTGAAATTTTTATTTTCTTGCATAGTTTGAAGCAGGTTTAAAAGGAGAAGTCTTCATTGCCATCGAATATTAGTGTAGGATATAATGTGCTAATCCCAAGAAAGTATGCTACCCCGATGAGGTTACAAAGGTAATATTGCTTTAATTTTTGACAAGGTTACTAAGTATATTAATTTAATAGTTTACTTTTGTTTTAAATTAGAGGTAGAATGATTATCAAATATCATTTTTACTTTTTAATCTTAAAAGTAATTATTTCTCAAATGTTTTTTATTAAATATATTTACATTTTGAGAATTTATTTTAAGTGATTTTATTTCTTAGTTCATTTCTAAGAAAAAGCACTTAATGATTTGAGAAATTACACTATAATCTTTTGCCCTAAAATAATGAAAATATATTTACATTTTGAGAATTTATTTTAAGTGATTTTATTTCTTAGTTCATTTCTAAGAAAAATCACTTAATGATTTGGGAAATTACACTATAATCTTTTTCCCTAAAATAATGAACAAAAAGATAAATATATCTCTATTAGGGAGAAATTATATTTTGCATAAGGGATCATATCATTAAAGATTTTATTTTTCTAATTATCCCTAATATAAATTTTTCATCAGTAAATTGATTATGCCATTTTGTGTGCAGAAAGATTATACTTATTTCCAACCAAGCAGTAAGTATTCCTCACTTGAGGTTTATTGTAATGATTTTCTATTATATATTATTTTAAATCGTTATCTTGAAATGGCATTATTACATTTAATCTTGCCATGTAAATAATATTCCAATATTATTTATTTTTTGTTATCTTTTGAAAATTGAAGAGGAAATATTTTGCTAATAGGATGAAAGATATTTATTTCGAAAGTGCTTTAAGTAAAATCATGGATAACATTGGATTTTAGTATTATAATTTTTCTTTTATCCTCTTGTAAATGTTTTTACCTTTAATCAATAAATTTAATATTTTAGGGTAAATTATATTTATTGAAATGAATAAATATCTAATTATGTTTTTTATTGTGCAGAAAGTTTTCATTATTTCTTCCATGAGATAGGAAGTATTCCTTACCCTAAGAACTTCATATAATCAATATCATACAAAGAGGCATAATGATTTTTATTTTTTGCAATAGCACTTTGATAAGGATTAAAATATTATTTTATTTCTTGCCTTTGAAAAGTTATAATTGTAATATTTTTATCAAAAGGGAAAAGTGTATGTGGTATATGATGACCTAAATAGGTTTTGATATATTATTATGTCATCTTATATTCCCTTAATGTTCTTTTCACCCTAGGTAAATAAATTGAACATATTCATTAGGGTAGATTATTTACATCATATGATAATGTTTGATTGATTTTTGCAAAGTATTTATCCTATATGATAAAATATTCCCAAGAAAGATGAAGTTGCCCTAAAAGGATGAAAAGGTATTGAAAAGTTGGAATATTTATCCATGGATATCATTTTCCAAGGGAAGTATTATTATTTAGTATAAAGTATTTTACCTTCTGTTATTATTTGGAAATATATACTAGGGTAAATGTTTTGTTTTATTATATGAATTAATTTTTTTTAAAGTCCCAAATATAAATATCACTTTGCAAAATATCCTCTTGATGATATACTTTGATTAAGGAGGATTAATCTTGCTTAGGGAAAGGGATTATTAATCTTTCATAAGCAAAACCTAATCGAGAGTAATTAATTTTTTAAATGAATGAATTTGATTGGCTTATCTTGTGTGCTGGAGATATTGAGAAGATGATGAATATTTGTCGAGGAATTTTATCAAGGCGAAGAATAAAAGACACATTATTAAAGCATCATTTAGTATTTTTTAGGGTTCTCATTTGTAATTATTGCTTAAACCAAAGGGTGTGTCCTTTGGAAAGCAATTGTCTATAACCATCCCTTATGTGTATAAAAGGGAAGTCATCTAGAACAAGGAGATCACAATCACAATATTATCATATATAATTCTACCGCCTTGAAGTACGGTAAGTTATATGTATTAGGGAAGTCTATAGGAAGAAGAAGTATCTTTTTGTGCAAACAGAGTGTAATGGAGTATCTTCAAGTGCAGCTTTTGTATGCAATCATTTCCTAAAGATTAATATACAAGGTTCATTGTTTATTTTCTAAATATTGTGCATACTTTTATGTTGATGAGTTATCTTTGTCCTCTTGATAAATTTGTCATTTGATTTGCTATCATGTGAATCACATGTCGTTGCATTAAGTGAAAGATTGAGTTCTTATTGTTTGTGTAATGCATATTGAACATATGCATATTGAACCTTCATAGTTGATGAGAAATTGTCTCTTGAGTTGATAAGATATTTTGTCCACAAAGTGTCATATATATCCCTAGATAGAGGCACTAGTCTGTTATTAATCTTTTAAGGTTTTGATCTGTATGCATTCAAGGTCCTTGATAGAGAAACGCTCTTTCCAAATCCTATATGAACTGATCTACATAGATTTCATTTAAGTCCTGAAAGCAATCTCATTTTCAATAAACATTCAAAATCATTTCTTTTCAAAGAATTCGGTTAAAGCACATAAATAGAGCATAGTTGCAGAACAATAATTTTCCAGTTGTGTAAACTTGCTAAAAGGTTTAAATCCACTATAAATAACCTCATTTGTGCTTGTGAGGAAGAGGCACACCCACCTAGGTTTAGTGGAGCCTTAAGTGTAGAGGAATTTGGTCTTTGACCATCCCTGATCATTGGCTAAGGCTGATTGGACTACTTGAGGATTTGGCAAGTCTTTTGGTTTTCCAATCTTTAGTTTTGGGAACCAACAGATTGGCATTGATGGCAATACAAATATCAACGACTTTGATTGCTGTTGAGATTGGTGAATAGGAATCCTGGTTTACATTACCAAGTATTCACCTTGCTCTATGTGTCTTCAGCTTGTCGCTGGTGAGTAGGAATCTCAGTTTACATTACCAAGTATTCACCTTATCAGACACATAATTCTTCTCCTCAATCACATAATTCTTCTCCCTGTTTGACAACAATGCCAAAGTGAAAGTAAAACATGTAATTCTGCTCTCACTGTGCATCAACATCATTCTGCAGCTTGATGCACCCCCTATGGAATACATCCACTCCTTCATCAATCGATATAAGATTCTACAAGTAATTTAGGGACTGATGCAATCAACATCATGTTCAACTAACTTCATGAAGAGGGACAACCCCCAATTGACTTCTAAGATACTCAAAAGTGTTCTTAGGCAGAGGTTTGGTAAAGATATCTGCAAGCTGCTCCTTGGTAGAAACATGCTCAAAGAGAACATCTTTATTTTGAACTTTTTCCATCAAGAAGTGATATTTCAATTCAATGTGCTTAGTCTTTACTTGCAAAACAAGATTTTTAGAAATGTTTATTGTACTTGTATTATCACACAAAATCTTTATAGGTTCTAAGATTTTCATCTTCAAACCTTCCAAAATGTGCCTCATACACATAGCTTGTGTGAAATTCATATAAGCTACTACATATTCTGCTTCAACAATAGATTGTGAAGTGCAACTCTTCTTTTTAGTACTCCATGAGACTAGCCTTCCTCCTAGAAAGAATGCTCCACCAATAGTACTCTTCCAGTCATCAATAGTTCCTGTCTAATCAACATCTGTGTATGCCTGCATGTCAAAATCTCTACCATATGGATACCATAATCCATAATCAACAGTACCTTTCAGATATCTAAAGATTCTCTTAGTTGCCATCAGATGTGCCTCCTTTGGATTCTTTTGAAATCTAGCCACAATACCAACTGCATGGGCAATATCTAGTTGACTTTGAACAACATAGTGCAGTTTGGCAATCATTGACTTGAATTCCTTTTCATCTACAGACTTAGATGCATCTTCCTTGAACAATTTACAACCTATAACCATTGGGGTTCCAACTAGTATACAATCACTCATACCGAAAGCCTTCAAAACCTCCTTCACATACTTGGATTAAGTAATGAAAATACCATTCTTCATCTATTGTATCTGTAAGCCTATGAAATTTTTTATTTCCCCTACTAATGACATCTCAAATTCATTCTTTATTTCATCTGCAAAACAATTACTCATGTCATCATTTCCTCCAAATGTAATGTCATCTACAAATACTTCACTGACTAGTATATCATCTCCTTCAGACTTGAGATAAATGTTGCTATCATCACTGGTTCTAACAAAGCCTATCTTCATCAGATGAGTATGAAGTCATTCATACCATGCTCTGGGTGCCTGATTTAGTCCATACAAAGCTTTATATAGTTTGCATACCATGTCCTCCTTATCTGTCAATGCATAACCATCAAGCTACTCTATATAAACCTCTTCATCCAGTATCCCATTCAAGAATGCAGACTTGAAATCCATCTAGTATACTTTTAACTTCTTATGAGTTGCAAATGCAAGTAGTGTCCTGACACCTTCCAGTCTTGCTACTGGTGCAAAAGTTTCTCCATAGTCTTCTCCTTCTTCTTGTGCATAACCTTTGCATACTAATCTTGCCTTATTGTGAACTACAACACCATCTTCATTTAATTTGTTTCTGAATACCCATTTAGTACCTATAACATTCTTGTTTACCAGTTGGGGTACCAGGGTCCAAGTGTTATTCTTCTCAATTTGTTCCAACTCCTCCTCCATAGCTTTCACCCAATGATCATCACCAAATACCTCTTTAGCATTTTTGGGTTCAAAGGTGGATAACAAGAGTTCTCTCTTATTGTCCTTCTAGTTAGTACTCCAACATCCTTATCCCCAATTATCTATTCAGGACTGTGATTCAGTCTCACATACCTAGGAATAACATAATCATTCTCTTCAGGTTCAGCTTCTTCATTGTCATCTTCCTCTGAATTATTTGTTCTGGTTGAACAAGTACATCAGGATTTGCTTTACCAGTTTCAGATTTAACAGTTTCAGGTTCTAAAAGAAAAATGAAAGGATCTTCATCCTTCTTCTCAAAACTGGTTCCTTCTGATATTTTAGGACATTCATCTACACGAACATCAATACTCTCAACAATTTTTGGTGTTTGATTGTTGAAGCATTTATTGGCCTTACTCTTGGTGGAATAGCCAAGAAATATGCCCTCATCACTCTTAGCTTCAAACTTGCTTATGTAGTCACATCTTTTAATAAAACATTTCCTACCAAATATTTTAAAATAGCTAACATCAGGTGATCTCCCATACTAGTACTCATATGAGGTTTTGTCCTTACCTCTTTTTACTAGAACTCAATTCATTATGTAGACAGTTGTACTTACAACTTCTTTTCAAAAGGTTTTTGATACACCTCCTTGTATCAACATAGTTCTAGCAGCTTCAACCATTGAGCGATTGTTTCTCTCTACTATACCATTCTGTTGTGGTGTCCTTGGTGTCGAAAGCTGCCACTTGATACCATTATCATCACAATATTTAATGAACTCTGCAGAAATGAATTCACTACCTTGATCTGTTCTTAGACATTTTATCTTTCTACCACTCTCTTTCTCAGCTAAGGCTCTGGATGCCTTGAATTTTCCAAAAGCTTCATTCTTATCCTTCAAGAATGTGACCCACATCATCCTTGAACAATCATCAGTGAAGATCATGAAGTATCTATCACCTTGAATGCTTCTTGTTCTTATTGCTCCACATAGGTCTGTATGAACCTTATCTAACAAGTGCTCTGCTGAGAAGGAATTGCTCTTGAAAGTTGAAGAAGTCATCTTTCCTAGTTGACATTCTTTATAAAGAGCATTAACCAGTTTGTCTAGCTGAGGAAAACCTCTTACTGTCTTAGACTTGCTTACTTTAATAATATTATCAAAATTTATATGACAAAATCTCCTATTCCAAAGCCAAATATCATCTAATTTTGTAATCAAACAGTTGCTAACTTTAGGATTGAGATGAAATAGATTACCTCTGGTCTATTTCCCAGTTGCAATTAATTCACCTTTGTTGTCAAGGATTTTGCATATACCATTTCTGAACTCCAATGGGTAACCTCTGTCATTAAGTTGTACCACACTTAACAGATTGTGCTTTAGGCCTTCAGCCCAATAGACATCATCAGCACTGCTCTTCCCATTAAGAGAAACAACTCCCTTACCTTTTACCATACAGGGTGAGTCATTTCCAAATTTGACAACACCACCATCAAATTCATTTTCACCATTAGGGCAATTTGCTGCTATATGACCAATCTTGTTGCATGCAAAATATTTTAAAGGTAGCTTACCTCTATATTTACTAGTGCCTCTAGGTAGTCATTTTTCCAACAATGCTTCAAGTTCCACTAAGTTGTCTTCATCATCAACATCTATGTTGGATCTAGATTCATAGCTATTGTCGGTATCTCTACTTCTTCTCATAGATGGGTTAGAGACAGAAGCTCTGAATGCAGATTTTGATTTCTATACACTACCATCATAGCCATTTAGTTCAAAAGTAGTAAGTTTTCTAATAATAGAGTCAAGAGTTACCTTTGTCTTGTCAATAGATTTTAGCTTCTAAATAGCTGCAACTCAGATAGCATAGACTGGTAGCAGGGTTCTCAGTACCTTACTAATTACTGTGGCATCTTCCACTTTCCCTCCTGCACTCTTTATCTCTCCAACTATCTCTTTGATCCTTTGACCATACTGCTAGATGTTCTCACCTTTAGACATTCTCATGTCATCAAACTTGCCTCTCAAACTCTCTTCTTTAGCAATCTTGACATGCTCATCAATGCTATAGATATCTTCAAGTTTCTTCCATACTTCATGTGCAGTTTCAAGACCATGAACATCTACATATTCAACATCAGATAGGGAACTGATAATAGCTTCTAATGCCTAGTGATTTTCTTGCTATTCTTTCTTCTAATCATCAGTCAGGGGTCTAGTATTTTCCTCAAGCTGTTAGGTTTTTTGATTAAGAGGACCTGGATAGCTTTGATACCAATTGATGGTATGATGAAAGAATAAGTATCTGGTAGAATACTGAGAGGGGGGGGGTGAATCAGTATATTGAAAAACTGATACAAATTTTCCAAGCTCAAACTCAGTCAAACAAAGTAAACATATCTCACTCAAGATCAATATTCTTAGGAATACTTCACATTAACTAGTTTAACTGTTATGACAACTTTTAGCAGTAAACACCTTCAATCTTGTAAAGATCAACAATGCTTAATCTTAACTCAACATATTCATCTCTCAATGCTTCTACTTAACATGCCTTATCAAAAATTAACCAAATCAACAAATAAGATCACAACCACAAAAGCATTCACCACTTGACACAAATGTTTAT
The DNA here is from genome assembly GCF_030272615.1 of Cryptomeria japonica. Classification (NCBI taxonomy): domain Eukaryota; kingdom Viridiplantae; phylum Streptophyta; class Pinopsida; order Cupressales; family Cupressaceae; genus Cryptomeria; species Cryptomeria japonica. The sequence continues at coordinate 337,343,478 of NC_081410.1, forward strand.
ACGTGGAAAACCCAAATAGGTAAAAACCACGGTGAGATGGGACTCACAAGGATAGCTATCACAAATTTTAGTAGTAAACACCTTCAATCTTTTAAACATCAACAATGCTTAATCTTATCTCAACATATTCATCTCTCAATGCTTCTACTTAACACACCTTATCAGAAATTAACCAAATCAAAAAATAAGATCACAACCACAAAAGCATTCACCACTTGACACAAATGTTTATATGTGGAAAACCCAAATAGGTAAAAACCACTGTGAGATGGGACTCACAAGGATAGCTATCTGAACTCTTTTGAAGTTTGCCTTGTTAGGAGCCAAAGCCTATTAGAGCTTTACAATAAGTCTTATTAAAAACTAATTCCAGTTAGGAATCACCCGGTTAAGGGATTTACAAATATGCCTTGTTAGAAGTACAATACCCTGTTAGGAGTAACCTCGTTGGAGGAAAAATAATCCAAGCTAATGGACCACCTTGTTAGAGGATTTAATGAGTAACCAATCTTGTTAGAGCTTACCTGGTTAAGGGATTTTACTTCTGTTGTAATTGTTAGAAAACAACAGGTTTTCTTGATCTGTCTGAGTAGCACTACATTTGCTTGATCAAATCCTTCTAAGCTTCAATCTTCCTTCACTCAAAAATGCAAATCCATTCACTGGTTGGGTAACCACACACTCAACAGGTTGGTAACACAACAAAAACCTAATTCTCATCATTTAGATTACAAACAAGTCAGTTCAATCTTGACCGTTAGAAATCATGACACTCTCTTCACATTCTTCAAGGCAATTCCAACTGATCCATGATCACCACTCCATTGGACTTTGTAACTCATCACACACTGTGCATTAAATACAATCCTCTTTTCTCCTTCCCTAGACAATAAGAAAACATGCCAAACTAATTTGAATGTATCCACATACAATGATCACACATGTCTCCATCATTACTGCTCATCAGATAATAAACCAACAAACTTGATCGATTAGTGTTTAACAACTGATAGGGTTTACCGGTTACATTACATAGAAAGGTTTGACCCTTTACACCGGTTCACCGGTTCAACTCACAAACTTTACATACCAGTTACAATATCATCTACAACTCCCTTCTTACTAGTTGCTAGCAATTATGAAAAATAACAATATCAGCAATAGCATGAATACCTTTTACCGATTCAATTGACATCAATGGCAACATATTATTAATGCAATGTCTATGCAAAATGCCAATAAAATCAAAATTCCAACAAGGTAATCATCATTTCAATATGCCAACTAACCAAAAAATATTCATGCAATCCGGTCCTCCAATATCCTTAAAAAAACAAACCCATTCAGACCCTTGCAACTAATAGCCCCATCCTCAAAACTGTACTCAATATTGACAAGAGACCACAGAAGAACCATTTATCTTGACTTCATGTAGATACCAAATCCTAAAGGATCAATTGATGCATTCCCATGACCGTCCCTTCCCCTGCTTTTCTTCTAAGGAAAAAATATTTTACTTTTTACTTGTGTTATTGATTTTTTGTGATATTGACTGTTTGTGACTTTTTGGAGCCAGTTTAGGGTCATGGCTAAACTAGCTCCAAACATTCATGAAAAGTCACTAACATGAATATTAGTCAAAAATTACAGATCATTGATCATGATCAATAGACTCAGGATTTGATTTTTCAAAAAAATTTGAAAAAGTCAATAACACGAAGTTTATAACCACTTTTTCGAGCCAGTTTAGCTGTGTCTAGCTACGGCTTGCCCTGATGTACCCCATAACATCAACTTTGCACTATCATCTTCCTCGCTGGATGGTGGGGAAGGATCTTTCCTTCATTTTTTTCTTCATCCCTTGAGCCCACAACGTCATTGTCTTTCCTTCTTTTGACCTACAGGGTGGCGAGGAAGTCACTTTTTGCACATGCCTTGCTATCCCCCGATACAACTCCTTTGACACCCTTACCCCTCTGGGATAAGACAAGTATCATAATGGGATAAGATGATAGGTTATATACTAAATTTATGTATAACACAATGGTTATAACAAGATAACATGACACGTTATTGATAGGATTTCATATAACATGAAGATTATTATAGGATAACATGACAAATTATTGACCGAATTTCGTATAACACAAAGATTTTTACATGATAACATGATAAATTATTGACAAGATTTCGTAATGCATGAACGTTATTAGGAGATAATATGACTGAGTTTTTCAAAAGTCAATAACACGATGTTTCTAACCACTTTTACCCCCAAATCGGGACGCGGATAAACTATAATTCCTCGCCAAGAAACCTTAAAGGATTCAACTAAAACGCTCAAAATGAGTGCAAATAATTTTTATTTTTAAACATTAAAGAACTTAAAGATGCATTGAATTAAATATTGCAATAATATTTCCACAAGCGGAAGACTTAACTTACACATCTAAAGGGTTTCTAGCGAAGATTACTTGATAAATCCAATGAACATTAAGGTTTATTAATCCAATTAACAATGAGAATAATTAAACCTACTCATGATAAAATGATTACCACAAAGACATAGAAATAAAATTCCACAAGAGAATCAACTAGCATGATTGAATATATACATCTGATATTCGCTACATTACACCATTAAGCTACATCCATCATAATCCTTATTACTACATCTAATTGATAACTTCATACATGCAGTAAGATTAATATCATCTAAATTACATTATACATTTTAACCATAAAGCCATTCATACATTCTAAATAAAAGAAACCAAATGAACACATACACCATACAACACCAAAATCAATATCGGAGTTCACCCCTACTGGGCTACATCTCCAAGTCTACTTCAAATGCAAGACCCTTCTAATAAATAATAGGTGAAAAGTACATAAGTTTCACATCAATACATCCTACCATCAAGGTGTACAAAAACAAATGATACATATGACCACATAGGGTCCAAGAGATACATGAATGATCCAAGAAGAAGAAAGAGGATCCATTTGAAACATGATATGGAGTAAAAACAAGAGAAAGTTTGGAACACCAGCGAAACTAAATCTTCGCATTCCATCATAAGCATCACATGATCTAATATGAATATCAGGTACTCACAAAAGTATAAACAACTAGATATGACTCCCACAATAGTGCTCCAAGAAAAAGCAACACAAACTGCAAACTAGTGAACATAAGGGAAGAGTGTCATCACATAGCTTGGTATGGTTACCCTTGCAGGCCTCCATAGGTCCCGACCCCCATCCATTGGGTTACCCTAGAAACCTCTCCTGAACCTCCGACCCAATCCAAGTCTCATGTGGACCCAACACATCCTTTCGTGAAGACAAGGTTGTTGGTTTTCCATTCCAAGCCTTCTCACTGCATCCTGAGTCTGTACTAGAACTCAACCCATGTGTGAGGCACAATTATCTTACTTAGTATTTCTATCTACCAAACCCCATAATAAATTATTAAGTTATCACTTTCTTAGACAAAATTTTGATGGGTTATCCTGCTTGCCACTTTGGGCACGACCCACACTCGAAAGCCACTCTCCCATATGACACTTAACCACAAATCAAATGAACTCCCAAACCCAAGGTATACACATGAAATAGTATACAAAGTTCAAAGGAATAGAAAATCACTTGGTCAAACAAGCTCTTGCCCACAGTTAACAACTGATGATTCTCTGACTAGAGACATGACCGGATACGATAACAACCTCATGAAAAAGCTAAAACACATATCCAAGGACTTGCCATTTTAAAAAGAAAATGTGAATATAGTAAAACAAAATACACATCTTTGCTACTATATATAGATTTATATATTTATTAGTTAACATTTATTAATTATAAAATAATTAAAAAAAAAAAAATTAAAAATAAATAAATAATAAAAAAAAACTTTATCAAAACTTTTTAAGCACCTTAAAGGTGGTGCCCATGTGGTCTTCCATGTGGGCCTCCCTTTCCAAAGGGAAAGGCTGGTGGAGACCATGTCGTGGTCTCCACACAACCTTGGTTGTGTGGAGGTTACGACATGGCCTTCATAGTCGTGACCACTCCCCATGGCTTGGGGAAGCTACGGCTCCCCAGCCATGGGTTGAGTGCCATGGTTTGGCCAAACCACTTCCCCCGTGCCCCATATATATATATATATATATATATATATATTTATTTTAACTTTAAAACCATTTTCCCCAACACAGCACATTCTCAGACTCATAAATTTTTGGGAAATTTTTCCATAATACAATCTGATTTTAATTTCCTTTTTTCTTTAAATAAAATCACCAGTCCTAGAAAAATAAAATTGGGAAGAATTTTACCAGGAAACAGGGGTAAATTTTAACAATATCGAAACATTCCTCACTCCAATTTTTCCATTCATGAACTAATTTCTCAGTTTAAAAACAAAATTTGAAAGCATGCATATGAATTTTTTGACAAAAACCCACTGTGAACAGCCACACCCAATTTCTATTTTGAAACCAATTTTGAACAAACAAGAAATTGATTTGGGAATTCGAAATGAATCCAAGGAGGATCTAGATTCAAAATTTAATTACAACTCTTCTTATTCCATAAATTTAAATAATTTTTCAAAACACACACACACAGATTTCTTCCAAATCAACTACAATTTTTCAAAAACAAAAGATTTAAACAAGATACCAACCTCTAAAAGAAATCCTGGAAGTAATTTGAAGAAGATCCCAACCTACAAATGAAGAATTTCTTCCAATCAAGAAGCCCCCAAAAATTTTCAATCCAAACCAAAAACTCCCCAATTTCATGAAAAACATAGGTTAAAAAGGAATTTTGACCGAAAAATCCATTTTAGGTTGAAATTAATTTTTACCAAATAAATCATTTCCACAAAGTTTATATTCAAAAAAAAGACTTTTCTCTTCCTCATTTAATTTTCTCAAATCATTTAAAAATTAAAAATTCTATTTCAAAAGTCAATGAGGGAAAAAGATTTTATTATTTTACTTTTCCAATTCCATTTAACCTTTTTACAGAAATGCATATACATAGCTAATTTCACAATTTCTATTTAACATTGCATACACCTATTTAATTCACCATTTAGAAAATAACATTTAATCAAAACTTGCTAGTAATATGAATTAAGCAATTTGATTTATTGATTAATCACACATGAGGGTCCTATTTAATTTAATCCCTTTTATTTATGAATGCATAATAAAAATATTTAACTAATTAATCACTTTAAGATTTAATAGTTAATTTCACAAATGCATAACACGCAACTCAAGAAAACCTGATAAACTCATGACTCGCATACCAAACATAGGTAACTGATAGATGACTAACAAAGCTCACTAATGAGCATGACTAGGGGTAAAATGTAGGGTATTACAACCATCTCATCCACTTCCATCGGACCAATAAGGCACACTCAGACCTGTGAAGCGAGGTGGAGATGATACGTTGTACCTTCACGGTACTAGTACCTGCAATCTCCCGCAACAATGAACCACATGTGCACATATATACAGCCACAGTAGACACATCGGTGAAGGAGAATCATGGCGTTCCCTATCTCACCGAAATGAGTGAAGGAAAATTATCTCCTCTCACCCCATACACTCACAAACATGAAACATGCATATAACGCAACTCATGTATATAATAAATGTGTTAGTCCAGGGTCAATAACACATAAATCAAATTAACATCTACTCATACATAAGAATTATTGTGTAATCAACATTCACCGATACACACATCAAGCATAAAACCTGAATATAACATCACAAGATGGTATATCAACCAACCAAGAAGCCACTAAAAAGTCAACAAAGGTCAAACTAGGTTTAAAAGAGTTAGATCAGGGGAGGGATACTACATCCTCCCCCCTAGGGTTCGACTTACTCCTGGAAGTCACAAGGCTAGGATAGAAGCACAAGAACACAATAAGTCATAGAACTCACATTAAAATAAGACAAAATCTTGACTATCTTTTAGGAAGATGCAATCTACAAAAATAGCCTACTAATGCACCGAAATCAACATTCAAATCAACTATCTTAACAAAATTATTTCATTCCTTTTCTAACTCAAATAGGTTTTCAACAAATTTCCTTTGCACAATCCTTAACTACTAGAAAGAAATGCAATACACAAGCATGACAACATTCACATCATCTTTCACTCTTTAGATTACACATGCCAATTATTTATTCAACTGCTAGGAACCATAACTTCATTTAGTATTCGCATAAGTCATACAATCTCTATTAAAATTCTTATCTAAAGCATATATCACAGAGTACAAACATCATAACTTACTCTACCCAAACATGAAAAACACTCCTATCACATCAACACTCCTCATAATGATGATAATTTCACATCTGATATATCATCTTCTACATATATTTTCCTTCCTACATTACTAGGGCAACATAACATACTCAAGGTTAAGTACACAAATTCCGTCATTAAAAGGGTAGCATATTGCCTTAAGGGTCCATAATGTATAGACATTGAAAGCATAAAGGTTCATGGTATAAAACTAAAACAATGGTAACACCACAACATCAAAAATTACGGTATAATGCAATCTCATTTTAAGAGAAGTGAATATAATTTACATTCGTCCAGCAATAAGTTTGCAAATCATTCACAATTATCCAAGGCGTATTGCACAAATCACTAAATCTAGTTTACACTTCTATCTAATAAATCTTTGATATAAATGATTGCAAATGAGTCTCATCGTAGAAAGACACTTTTAATTTTCTTAATTTAGTATAACACTATCGATTTTCTCATTATGCCTAAATCCACTCTCTGTGGTGTTCTCCCTTAACACACTATTAGAGGTTCTAATGAACATGATAGAAAAAAACACTTTACACATAACTAGGGCCAACTAATTCAAACATAAAAAATGACCACCTGACACCTCAAACGATAGTAATTCCAAATTAAAATTACCAAATCCACTATGAAATAAAGAAAGATGCCGACAATTTCAAAATTCAACAAAATAAAAAACATGACAAGTGTCATAATTAAAATAAAAAGAAATGAGAATTTAGTGGTCATTCCGTAATAAGAAATATCAAAATAAAATGCTAGCCCCATAGTCACATAACACTAGTCAAAAGACAGTTAAAACATTGTCACAATCAAAACTCAAAATAAGGTGACCATCTTTAGTCACACCTTAGGGAGTAACCGCCAAACAAAATCCAAGATCACATGTCCTAAGTGCGATAGAGAGTGAAAATTTAGACATTTAAGGTTATTACACTAACTATATTTCTTTATTAATGCAATCTTGTATACACATGAAAGTTCATCTAACTATCCTTTATGTAGGCATACACATGCCGGGAGGTAATAGTATGTCGTTTCACAAAAAGAGAGAATACAATCATTAAGTAAATTTCATTCTACATGATATTGTATTACCAAGTAATCACATTCCTAACATTACCCTTTTCAGTGAACTCTTAAGCATGAATACCAAATTGTTTAATGTTTTCCAAACTCACAATAAAACTAATAACACTTGGACGCACTATATCTATCACCATTTATCCACTCTACTAGGATTTTCATTAAATAACACATTCTTTACAATTCAAATTAAATAAAGAAGTAGCATCATTTCTATATCTTTCTCAAATTCCACTCAACATTCATATTCACATTACTAACCATGCAAATTTTCTTTACGAAGCTTAAGACTTCTATCTTTCCACATGAAGCCAAAACAGAAAAATACAATTTCATATGCTTTATACACATTCTACACATCATGCATAATTCTATTTCAATCAATACTTGTTCTCTAACATGATATGTTAAGCGATGAAATCATATGACTAATCACAATATATATGCAAAAAGTATTCTACTTACTTTTAAACGTACTTTTCATAATATCCTAATATGTGATGTAACACTTTGGATTCTTAATGAAGAATTGATCAAACATTCCTTATTATTACCTTATAATATTCATTAACAAGCAAATAAAATACTTCTATACAAATAAATGCATTATTTAGTAGCATTTCTAGGAATCTTATAGCTAGGTAGAGAGAAGAGGGAGAGAGTTTGATAGTCGACCCATTTCATTCATATGCACGTAAATCAACAAGGTCACACAAGCATGCTTAAATTTCTCTCTCTATGCCTATCATCTTTATTGTACGATTTTCATTTCACTACCGTTTTATAAAAATGCCAATTGGCCTATCATGACATTTCCAAATATTATGGATGCTATTGAATGTCCTAATTTTTTAAAAATGAAATCAAGACAGACAGTCTTTTCTTTCATGCAAAAACTCTTGTGAAACACTCACTACTCCTACTCAATACGAAATACATCATTATCTGCAACCTTTCATCAAAAATCAAAGTACAAGAAGAATATGGAAGAGGAGCTATCAACTAAATGATACATAATTATGCATGCACATCAAACATGGGTTTCATTTGCACCTTCTATTCATACTAAGTCAATTATATATATCCAAAAGAAAGTACATTATTGCATTGTTCAAATAGGTCATCGTTTAAGTCGGTATTATGAAACAAATAATGAAATCTATAATGATAACACATCAATTCCCTCCTAGCCACTATAACATGATCCTTTTTACACATTTTATTACAAACAAGTCAATTTCACATAACAACTATACGTACATTATTGCACAGTGCTTAAGATAGAAATTCATTATGTTACTCCTACACTACACATGGCGAATTCCTTTATGAAAAGCATACAATTTCCTCCCAATATCCATTATGATTTTTTTTTTTTAAAATTCATAGCACTCTTATTATCCAAATGTACAGTAGAATCATTAGGCTCACACAAGGGCTCATGAAGTCACAACATTCACTCACAATCAGAAAACATACACAAGCGATAAATACACATATAGCATCATTTTAATTCCTAGAGAGAAAGAGGAGGAAGGTTGATATACATTAAATTCACTACATCATTAGCACTCAAAATCTACCATACAATTTCTTCAATATCACGATACTAGGCCATATCAAAATCATAATACAAGCACATTTCATACTTTCAAACTTAAGACAAAGCATTGTCCAACCCAACGGGTTAGTATAAAAAATACAACATCAATTAGGGAGGTACATATTATTCTCTCTTTATAAGAGTAATCATAGACCAAGATATCTAATAAGAAATCAAAGCACAAAGAATCACTTAATAAGAACCAACATCAAGAAGGAGAAAGCAAGGTGTGAACACACATGTTACACACAATTAGGGCTTTCTAAAAGAATAAGCAAAAAGAATACAGCATGAGTTCTCAAGATCTTAAAGATCCTATGCCTCAACCACGTGCATACAATAGGAGGACAAGCATACAACATAAATAATATACACATCACACAAACTAAGGGAACAAGCTACACTAGAGATCCTAGTGTTTACAACCTGGCGCTGATACCAAATGTAATACCCCACCAAGAAACCCTAAAGGATTCAACTAAAACTCTCGAAAAGAGTGCAAATAATTTTTTTTAAAAACATTAAAGAACTTAAAGATGAATTAAATTAAATATTGCAATAACATTTGCACAAGAGGAAGACTTAACTTACACACCTAAAGGGTTTCCAATGAACATTAAGGTTTACTAATCAAATTAACAATGAGAATCATTAAAACTAATCATGATAAAATGATTACCACAAGGACATAGAAATAAAATTCCATAAAAGAATTAACTAGCATGATTGAATATATACATCTGATATTAGCTACATTACATCATTAAGCTACATCCATCATAATCCATATTATTGCATCTAATTGATAACTTCATACATGCAATAAGATTAATATCATCTAAATTACATTATATATTTTAACCATAATGCCATTCATACATTCTAAATAAAAAGGAACCAAGTGAACACATACACCATAAAACACCAAAATTGATATCGGAGTTCACCCCTACTAGGCTACATCTCAGGGTCTGCTTCAAATGAAAGACCCTTCTAATAAATAATAGGTGAAAAGTATATAAGGTTCACATCAATACATCTTTCCATCAAGGCATACAAAAAAAATGATACATATGACCACATAGGGTCCAAGAGATACATGAATGATCCAAGAAGAAGAAAGAGGATCCATTTGAAACATGATATGGAGTAAATACAAGACAACATTTGGAACACAAGCGAAACTAAATCCTCGCATTCCATCATAAGCATCACATGATCTAACATGAATATCAGGTACTCACAAAAAGCATAAACAACCAGATATGACTCCCACAATAGTGCTCCAAGAAAAATCAACACAAACTGCACACTAGTGAACATAAGGGAAGAGTGTCATCACATAGCTTGGTATGGTTACCTTGGAAGGCCTCCATAGGTCGCGGCCCCCATCCACTGGGTTACCTTGGAAACCTCTCCCGAACCTCTGGCCCCATCCAAGTCTCATGTGGACCCAACACATCCTTTCGTGAAGACAGGGTTGTTGATTTGCCATTCTAGGCCTTCTCACTGCATCCTAAGTCTGTACTAGCACTCAAACCATGCGTGAGGCAGAATTATCTTAGTATTTCCATCTACCAAACCCCCTAATAAATTATTAAGTTATCAATTTCTTAGACAAACTTTTGATGTGTTATCCTGCTTACCACTTTGGGCGTGGCCCCCACTCAAAAGCCACTCTCCCATATGACACTTAACCACAAATCAGATGAACTCCCAAACCCAAGGTATACACATGAAATAGTATACGAAGTTCAAAGAAATAGAAAATCACTTCGCCAAACAAGCCCTTGCCCACAGTTAACAATTGATGATTCTTTGACTAGAGACATGACCAGATACGATAACAACCTCATGAAACAACTAAAACACATATCCAAGGACTTGCCATTTTCGAAAGAAAATGTGAATAATAAAAGAAAATACATATCTTTGCTACTCTAACATGATGTTAATTTTTTTCCATTTCATTTAACATACTATCTAGCCAAAGTTTTCTAATCCATCTAAAATTCCAAAATCCTACATTTGAAAAATCACCATAATTCAAACACTGAAATATAAATTTATGCATATGAACTATACATATAAAAATAAATAAATTAATATAAGTATTTATTCATCCAAAATCAATATTTCACTAAAATGACAAAATCATTACATATCCAATTATATATTTCTCTAATTTCTAATTTCTAAATTTCCCAATACATATGATTTAATTTACAAATTTCACCAATAAAAAATTATTTTCCAATTTTCCAAATAATATATATTTTTTTATTTCTAAAATATGCATTTTCCATTTTACATTTTCAAATTTCCCCTATGTTAAAACTTTAAAACCATTTTTTCCAACCCACCACATTCTCAAACAAAAATAAAAGATTTAAACAAGTAACCAACCTGATCTAAAAGCAATCCTCGAAGTAATTTGAAGAAGAGCCCAACCCACAAATAAGAATTTCTTCCAACAAAGAAGCCCCCAAAAATTTTCAATCCAAACCAAAAACTCCCCAATTTCATGAAAAACATAGGTTAAAAAGGAATTTTGACCTAAAAATCCATTTTTGGTTGAAATTATTTTTGACCAAATAAATCATTTCCATAAAGTTTATATTCAAAAAAAAACTTTTCTATTCCTCATTTAATTTTCTCAAATCATTCAAAACTTAAAAAATTCTATTTCAAAAGTCAATGAGGGAAAAAGATTTTATTATTTTACTTTTCCAATTCCATTTAACCTTTTTACAAAAATGCATATACATAACTAATTTCACAATTTCTATTTAACAATGCATACACCTATTTAATTCAGCATTCAAAAAATCACATTTAATCAAACTTGCTAGTAATATGAATTAAGCAATTTGATGTATTGATTAATCACACATAGGGGTCCTATTTAATTTAATCCCTTTTATTGATGAATGCATAATAAACATGTTTAACTAATTAATCACTTTAAGATTTAATAGTTAATTTCACAAACACATAACACGCAACTCAAGAAAACCAGATAAACTCATGAATCACATACCAGACATAGGTAACTGGCAGATGACTGACAAAGCTCACTAATGAGCATGACTAGGGGTAAATGTAGGGTCTTATGACCATTTCATCCACTTCCATCGGACCAATAAGGAACACTCAAACTTGTGAAGCCAGGAGGAGATGATACCCTATACCTTCATGGTACTAGTACTTGCAATCTCATATAACAATGAACCACATGTGCACATATATACAACCACAGTAGACACATCAGTGAAGGAGAATCGTGACGTTCCCTATCTCACCAAAATGAGTGAAGGAAAATCATCTCCTCTCACCCCATACACTCACAAACATGAAACATTCATATAACACAACTCATATATACATTAAATGTGTTAGTCTAGGGTCAGTAATAATGAAGGAGAGGAGCGGAGAGGAGAAGGGGAATGGCCGGGCCCAAAATTTAATTTTTTTGGGTGGGAGAATTGGTTCAGCAGCAGGACAACTTGTAGTAGGCAATTCAGGGAGCCATTTGGAGGGGGAGAGTTCAGATTGTAAGGAACCCAATACCTATTTGGATTTGGGGGACCTAGATCATGCATGGAGAAGATTGTAGAAGACAAGGTGAACGGTTAGGTTCAAAATTCAAACTTGGTGGGTGGCAAACCTGAAACAGTATCAGGACATCAGGTGACAAACGATTCAGGGAGCCATGTGGAGGGAATAGAATCTAATGGGAAGGATCTTGAGACCCCTTTGAATTCAGGGGACCTAGATGGGGGCCCTAGATCGAATGGACCCATTGGTAAATGGTCCTCTCTGTTTGGTATCAAACCTAAAGGTAAGTCGTCCTTACCTCTGGTTAAAAATACATCGAATGTTTCTCAGGGAAAGTTCATCATGTCCATTCCAGATCAAATAATAGATCAAAATATTGCTCGGATGGAAACTACCCTAATAGGCAAATTCTTTGGGGCAAGACCTAACATTGAGGTTGTTCATGGATTTGTCAAGAGAAAATGGAATTTGAAACCACAGGTTGATGTGGTCGCTATGAATAAAGGATGTCTTTCCTTTTCTTTTTCATGTGAGGAGGATTGCAGACAAATCCTTTGCAATGGTACCTAGACAATAGGTAAATATATAATGTATATCCAAAAATGGTACCCTAATGTGGGCCTCGATGATAAGTTTGTGGTCCAAGTTTTGGTCTGGATAAAGCTACTTGGGCTCCCTATGGAATATTGAGAGGAAGATGTATTTGTTAGGATAGCCAATGCTTTTGGGGAGCTTCTCTCCATTGACCTAGTCACGACATCCAGAAGAAGACTTATTTATGCTAGAATCTGTGTAGGGGTTGGTCCTGAGACAGATATGCCGGAGGAAATAGAGATAGAATCAAAACTTGGTGAATGGATGCAAAATATTGTTTATGAATCAATTCCTTTTTCTTGTTTTCACTATAAGAGAGCAGGGCACTAGGCTAAAAAATGCCCAAGCAATGTGGCCAAAACTCAAACCCAAACTAAAGTTTGGAAAAAGGTGGAAAAGAACCCAAATACCAAGATTGAAAATTCTTTGAAAGTCTCTCCTTCTGATGGTTCAGATCAGGAGAAATAGTCCCAGGTAGGAAGGGTCAAGGAGGTATTAGCTAGGGAATCGGTAAATGAAATGAAGAAAGGAGAACAAGATAAGATATTCTAGCAGGAAAAGGAGTAGGAGAACAGTGGAAAGGATTCTAACAATGGAGAAAGAAAGTCACAAGTCAACAGTAAAAACAATCAAAAGGATATGACAGAACAAAATTTGGCTCAGAGTGAGAAATGAGATAGTAGTCAGATGGATAAGGGAGATAGTCAATCCAAAGATAACAAGGAAGAGGGAGACAATTTTAACTCAGTAGGAAAATTTTCTAAGTTAGAAAATGGAGCAAGTTGGATCCAAGATGCTCAACCTGACAATATCTTTGAGCAAGGGCTCTCGGAGATATCATTAGCCTCTCCGACCCAGGTCAAATTGACTTTCCCAGAGGAAAATGAACCAAGATGGGGAAATGAAGTAGATATAAAAAAGGCTCTAGGAAAGAGTGGGAAAAAGGAGGAGGAAGAAGAAGTAATGGAGGATAAAAGAAAGAAAAAGAACAAAAATAATAATAATAATAATAGCAATAAAAATAATACAACCACCAGAAATACCAGAAGCAAACTAGGGGATGTGGGAGCTCAACATACATCACCTGGAAGATATTCAAATGCAAAGAAGAGGACCATGGAAACAAGCAATAATCTAGCAAACGAAACTCAAAGAACCATCTTTGAGGCAAATATTTATAAAAATTCATAAAGATTATCTCCTGGAACATTCGAGGATTGAATAACCTCACAAACATGATTTAAAAAAAAGTACAATTAGAGACAAAAACCCAGATTTTTTTTTGATTTAGGAAACCAAAATGCCTAAGGATAAGGTTGAATGTTTGAAAATGTTTAGTAATGGAGGAGTTAGTGGTGGTAGTTCAGAAGGGGCATCAAGAGGTATTGCTACTTTCTAGAATAAAAATAATGTAAAAGGAGAAGTTTCGATTCAAGATAAAAATTTGGCCTGCATTAGATTTAATCATTTGAAAGTGGGTACTTCATCAGTCTTGACTAATGTGTATGCCCCTAACACCAAGACTCGTAGAAGTGATTTCTAGAAAATTTTATCTTCATTTAGAAGTAAGTTTTTTGAAGATAGCTGGATTATTATGGGGGATTTTAATACCCCTTTGAGGGAAAATGAGAAAAAGGGAGGGAGCCAAACCAATCTGGACAACAGATTGGATTTGATGGAGTTTATCATTAATCATGCTCTCCATGATCTAGATTTGCAAGGGGTTAAATATACCTAGACCAATAGAAGGAGTGGTGAAGACATAATTTAGGTCAAACTCGATAGAGCTTTAATTTCTCTGGATTGGTTTAATTCTCATTTTTGTTTTTTATTGTCTCATATTAGGGCTAGGTCAGATCATTATCCTATATCCTTTATGGTTGATGCCAAGAAGGGAAGAAGACACCTCCCTTATATATTTGAGAGAATGTGGACAAAACACTTGGATATGGAAAGAAAATTCAAGGAATGGTGGCAAGTTCGAATTGAAGGAAATGCTATGTATAAGGTGGTCAAAAAGTTGAAGTTTGTGAAAGATAATGTTAAAAGATGGAATAAGGAGTCTTTTGGGAACATCTTTGCTTCCAAAGCTACCATTCTATTAGCTATGAAAGATATCCAGGATGAGATTCAGAATAATGGCTATACCAAGGTCTCTAGAGAGGTTGAAGACAGGATTCTCATGAAATATCATGACGTAATAGCTAAAGAAGAAACATTTTGGAAATAGAGGTTGAAAAATATTTGGTTGAAGGAAGGGGATAAAAATACCAAATACTTTCATATGTCCACTTTGAAACACAAGGCCATCAATAGGATATCTCAGCTTAAAGTCAATGGTAGAACTGTTGAAGATGAAGAGTCTATGAGGAAGACAACCCTAGAGTTCTTCTCCAGCCTCTTGACTAAGGAACATAACTTTAACCTGCAAGCTCAAAAGGGCCTTACGGACTATATCCCCTCTATCTTGGATGTGGATCAGAATTCCTATCTCACTGCTATACCATCCAATGATGAGATTCTGAAAGTTGTCAACTCCTTTGAAGGTAACAAGACCCCGGGCTTGGATGGTTTCCCTATGTTCTTTTTTCAAATGTATTGGCATATTGTTGGAGGTGATGTTTCTAGTGCTATGAAAGAATTATTTGGTGTGAGAAGAATTTTGAAATAATTGAATGGTACTTTCATTGTTCTTATTCCCAAAAAGATGGGTGGTGATTCCATGGATCTTTTTAGACCTATCAACCTATGCAACTCTTTGTACAAGATCATCTCTAAGGTTTTGACCTCTAGAATCTTGACTCTGCTTCCCTCTATCATTTCTCCCCAGCAAAGTGGCTTTGTCCCTGGGAGACAAATTTTGGATTTGATAATCACGGTCCATGAAAATATTCACTCTCTCTCTAGAGCTAAAAAAGAAGGGTTCCTTTTGAAGCTTGAATTATCTAAAGCCTATGATAGAGTTGACTGGGGATTTATGATGGATGTTCTTTTTGGTTTTGGTTTCTGCTCTAGAAGTATCTATCATGCAATTGGTGTCCTCTGCTTATTTTTCTATTTTAATCAATGGGCCTCCTTCCCCCTTTTTCAAATCCTCAAGGGGTCACAAACAGGGGGATCCTCTATCCTTAGTTCTTTTCATTATCATGGCAGAATGTTTGGGAAGATTTATTGGTAAACTTGTTGAGAAGGGAGAGTTTTGTGGGCTAAAACCTTCATCGGTGGACCAAGTTTTCTCCCATCAACAATTTGTGGATGACTCTATTATTATGGGGAATTCTTCAGTGAAAGATTCTAGGAGCTTAAAGAAAGCTTTGGACAGTTATGGGACAGCTACTGGTCAATTGATAAATTGGTCTAAAAGTTTTGTCTATTTCATAAACACTCTGGAAAGAAGACAGATAAAGATTAGTAACATTTTGGGATGCCAATTGGGGAATCTTCATGCTTCCTATCTTGGGCTCCCTTTATGTCAAGTCCCACTTGATAATTTCTGGGGTGCTCTTGTGGATAAATTTCATAGGAAGTTAGTTGGATGGAAAGGCTCTCTACTCAGCCAAGCTCATAATTTGAAATATGCTCTTTAGAGTATTCCACTTTATGCCATCAGCCTTTTTAGAATCCCAGCCAAGTTTGCAGAGGCTATTGAAAAAATTTGAAGAACTTTTCTATGGACAGGGGTTGAGGAAAAGAAGAGAATGAATCTGATTGTGTGGGATAAGGTTTGTAAACCTATAAGAAAAGGAGGTCTAGGCCTGAGAAGAATCAGAGACATGAATGAGTTTCTCATGGCTAAGCAGATATGGAGAGGTTATAACACTGAGGGAGAATGAAAATTGATATGGGACAATAAGTATTAAAGACAATTCCCTACCCTTCAAAGTTTCCTCAATGCTAAAGATATCCAGATTGGCTCTAACATCTGGAAAAATGTTACAAGAACTAGAGATCTAATTGCTAAAGGTGTGAAATGGAAGGTGGGGAAAGGTAATCTCATTAAATTCTGGGAAGACTCTTGGTTGTTTGACTCCCCATTGAGTCATAGCTCTGATTGGGGCAAATTTTAGGATCAGTGTAAGGAAAAATATGGTACTATGGTGGGTGACTACCAAAATGATGGATAGTGGAAGGAATTATCCCTAGTTGATCACTCCCTTGGTAATCTAAACAAAATTATGAATTCCATAGTGGTGGTGGATGATGATGACCAGCTAATCTAGAAACTTAAAGCAAATTGTAAATTTTATGTTACCTCTCTCTATAATCAGTAGTTTTCTAATTTGGAGAGTCCTTGCTGGGCTAAGGCTTGGGTGAATGGCCTAATTCCCAAAATTAATATTTTTTTTCTCGACTGTCCTTCAGCATAAAATTTTGACTATTGATAACCTCAAAATTAGAGGATTTTGTATGCCTAGTGTTTGTCTTCTTTGTATACAGAATGAGGAAACCATTAACCACTTGTTCTTCCACTGTCCCTTCTCTATTGACATCTGGGATAGATGTCTGGATTACTTCAATATCAGTTGGGTCTTTCTGGAATCCATCCAAGAGGTTTTTAATTCATGGCATCACCCCTCAAGGAATAAGGCTATAATTCTATTATGGAGATTGGCTTTACCTCATATTTGCTAGGGAATATGGAAAGAGAGAAATGAAAGAGTGTTAAGAGATAAGGAATCTAAGGCTCAAATAGTTTTTGAGAAAATCAAATGAAATATGGTGGAGAATATCAACATCATGGGTGGAATAGCCAACCCCAAAGATCAGGATGATCATATTATTTTCAAGAATTGGAGATTAAAGGGAAGTGACATCTTTCAGGCTAATCCTAGAGAAGGTGTGAAATGGGAAATCCCTCCTCATGGCTGGATGAAAATCAACTTTGATGGCACTTCAAAGGGTAACCTTGGCAATGCGGGGTGTGGTGTGGTTTTAACGGATGAATGGGGAAAATGTAAAACCATTAAATGTATTCCTATTGGCAATCAAACTAATCATGTTGTTGAGGCCATTGCTCCTTATGATGGGATGGTTCTAGCAAAGGAAGCCAATTGTACCAGAGTATGGTGTGAAGGTGACTCTTTGAATATTATAAACTGTTTGAATAAGGTGTTCCCGCCCTCTTGGTCTATAAACAATTCTATTAAAGTTGTGAAGGAAATAAGTGAAACCTTCAATATGTGTGTTTTCACACATGTTTATAGGGAAGCTAACTCGTGTGCTGACTAGACAGCCAACTTGGCCTGTCGATCTGAGAAAATCATTACCATTAATGTTGAGAGTAAACTTGCATGTGAGGCGAAATACTTGTTCAAATTGGACCGTATCCAGATGAAGCAACGTGGCATCATTAATCATAATTCCTAATGCCTTTCCCCCTTTTTTTGATGAAGGTTTACAGTGGTAGTGTTGAGTATTTATTTAATAGTCATATCATATTAACAGGTCACAGAGTTGTTTTTCAGAGCAATAATAGAAACCAGAGAGGAAATATCAGAGTCAAGATTAGGAATTCCAATGATTTTGAGAGAAATATGGGAGGGAGAAAAAAGAGGTTTGAACCAACTTCATGTTCGGATTGGAAGAAGAATAAAGAGGTTTGGGAGATTCTACAAGAGGGGGGCTTAAGTGTTTTCATGGAGAGGCTCTATGGTAAAGACCCAATAGTTACCAAGAATTTCATAAAAAAATGGAAGAATGGTAAAGTTCTGGTGGGCACCCAGATGATGATGGTGGACCAAGATATCATTGCAGAAGCTACAGGGATGGCGAAAGATGGTATTAACTTCTATAGAGATCGAAGTGTTTCTGATAAGGCAGCATATAGATTTCCTATCATGGATGGCAAAAAGAAGACAATGGTGAAGGTGGATAACTCCTACCACTCCCCCAAGCGTATATGTAGGCCATGGAGGTTCATTTTTTTTGCTACCATAACCTACATTACTCTGGATGGAAGATTTATGAGCGCTTATGGGCACCATTTCATGCTGCTCAACCACTTCCACCATGGTGAAAAGGTAAGCCTGCCCTATTATTTAGCTTGTTCCATGGATCATACCATTAAAGAAATGTAGAAAGATCCTTAGGGGGACCATGCTCTTCATCAAGGTCTTATGGTTTTAGTTTACAAATTGTTGAAAGGGAAATCCATTGAGAAACCAAATAGAGGTAAAAATACTAGGTATGATAACACAAAAAGTGAGTATAGTGATTTCAACTTCAACTCTGAATCTGAAGGTGAGTCAGAGGATCTCAGAAAAAAGGGGAGGAATAAGGGGAAAAGAAAGAGGACTATTGTTGATTCTGACCTCTTGGACTCCAAGGATGAGTCCTTTGAGGAGAAATTCATCAAAAGCAAGAAAGGAAAGGGAATGGGAAAACAAACCCAGAGGAACAAGAATATCAGTAGGGGAGATAACAAGGTAAAAAAATAGATATTGATAGCTTCTGATGAGGATGCAGAGGAGGAAAAAACTGACAATATGAAGGGTAAGGAGGAGGATGAGATTCTGGATATGGGTCGTGGTGAGGACATGAGTACTCAAGGATTGCAGAATGAGGGCCAAGAGAATAAAAGGGGAAATCCTAGTGACTGTCATGGGGATAATGATAGTATTAAGGGATTTTGTGAAACTATCAGCAAAATTGTGAAAGATATCAGCAACCTAAAGGATGATATTAATGTTATAAAAAATGCTACGATAGGCGAGAAGCTTCTTTCTGAAAAATGTTAAAGAATTAGTGGTTGCTATCAACAATGCTGAAGCTATTGAGGCCATGGTCGGTAAAATTATTGAAACGGAAAAGAAGGTTAAGGAAATGGAAGGGAATAGAGAAGCGAACGGGCTAGAAACTACCATGAACAACCTGGTCAATAGAGTCGACAAGATGGAATTAACCGTGAAGAGGATTGCTGAACAAAATTTCTAGATTCTTAAGGCCTCTGTGGATAATATGAATATTTTGATTAACATATTTGATAACATTAAAGACAAGGAGGGCGACAAGGACCAAATGGAGAAAAAAGGTCATGAGAAGAGAACAAGGGCCAACACCAGGAATCAGGGTGATATCAAGGGATGAGAGTTGGATGAATTGAAGAACTCTGTGGACAACATGAAGCAGATGGCAGTTCATGTAGAAGATATTGTGAAAAATATTTAGCTATCTCGGTCTCTGTCTCTATCTTTGTCTTTGTGCTATCTTTTGCTATCCTTTTGTTGTCTTTGAGTGTCTCTATGTGTTTTGAGTTCCCTTTTTATTTTGGTTGGGAACTATTTTTTGTTTAGGTGATCAAGCATGGTTTTGTTCTACTTTAATGCTTTTTCTATCTCCTGATATGTAATAAGGTTCAGGTTCCTTTCAAAAACCTATTTTTACTTAATCAGAACACATAAATCAAATTAACATCTACTCATACATAAGAATTAATGCGTAATCAACATTCACCGATACACACATCAAGCATCAAACCTAAATATAACATCACAACATGGTATATCAACCAACCAAGAAGCCACTAAAAAGTCAACCAAGGTCAAACTGTGTTTAAAAGAGTCAGATCAAAGGAGGGGTACTACATAAACTGACTCCAAAAAGTGGTTATAAAACTTGTGTTATTGACTTTAGAATTTTTTTGAAAAATCAAAGCCGCAGCTAGTACTGGTGATCACGATCAATGATCTATAAGTTTTGACAAATTTCATGTTATTGACTTTTCGTGCCATTTTGGAGCCAGTTTAGCCACAATCCATAACATGAAGGTCAGTCATAACATGAACATTAGTTGACAACTATTAAGATATGTAATTTTCAAGTAACCTTCATGTTAGTGAATTTCGGTGACTTTTTGGAACTATTATAGTCGTGGCCGCGGGATAGCGGGGCACTCTAAAATGGGAAGGGTAAATCTATACTACATAACTTAAAAGACATTGGAGGTATGCTTGTGGGCTAGCGGGGTGATTTAGCTCGTAGAGAATGGTGACTTTTTGCATGTGGTTAACATGCCATTTTGGAGCCAGTTTAGCCGGGTGGAAGACCTAGCTCGAAAACAACACTATAAAACTCATGTTATTGACTTTTTCGAAAAATCAAAGCCATAGATTGCATGATCAACGATCTGTAGTGCATGAATAACTTCGTGTTATTGAATTTTTGTAGTGCATACTAGATGGTTTAATAAATTTCATATCATAGTCCTAAGGTATAGGCCCCCATAATATGTCAAATAAACTTATGGCCCCAGCCCCTTCACCCTTCATTAGTAGCCACATGCTTAAAAAAATTACTTAAGTGTTGGCCTTATGCATTCATGCACTATGGGATAGGAGGATCATAGTCTTGGGCTTTAAGGTTTTACTCCCCGCAAGGTTCATTTAACAATCGCTCAGGCATTGCAGGATTGCAAGATATCATATCAGCAAAGGGTAATTCTTACCCCGCACCCCTCATTGATCGCAAATATTTGCCCCACGGGATAGTGAGATGTTCAGAAAGTTAGAAGAAAAATCACCTCATGTTGCCTTTGTAATGAAATGTTTTATCTTGCAAGCTGGTGGGATGTATGTTGGTAAGGGGAACTTTCTACCTTACACAGTCTTTTGTGAAGTAGTTTAATGTTTGTGGGGTAGCGGGAACAGTCTAGCAAGGAAGCTGATGGCTAGCTGGCTTGTTGAGAAGCAAAGAAGAATTGAGTTGTGGGATAGCGAGATGTGGCTAATGGCAGAACAAAGCATAGTGCGGGAAAGTAGAGGATACTTAAGGAATAAAGGAAAGTTTACCCCGTAGGGATAGAGATGGCTCATGAAGGAGGATGCAGAGCAACGAGACAAGTATGTAATAGCTTCCTCGCTATCCTACAGGTGAAATTCAAAGAGAAAATGATCGCATGAGGTAACGAAGTGAATAAAAGGTAAGAAGGCCCTGCCACCCATGACATAGACAGTGGTAGAGAAAAAAGACCCTGCGAGGTAACAACAACATGAAAGAATAATGAAACCCCGATATCCCACGTCATAGATAATGGTACAGAAAATACCTTGCAGGGTAACAACAAAATGAAGGAATAATGAAACCTCACTATCCCACAACATTGTGGGGAGTTCAAAAGCGATGTTGCAGGGTAATCAAATGGGTGAAAATTAGAGAGCCTGCCATCAAACAAGATGGAAAATACTATGAAAAGTTGACAAAATTTCATCAAAGTTGGAACTTTAGAGATCAATGAAAAAAACCAAAGGTGGCCGATCAATGGTGGAGTTTGAATCTTCAAGCCACCAACCTACCAAGGCATGCACGTATGAAATAATGTGGAGTCTTTCGTGAGCCATAAAAGAAAAAATTTGTGCTATTGTCACTCACCCTACATTCAAGAAGTGATCACAGAGTGAGTTCCGAGCATCCAAAGGCAACCCAAAGAATTCCTTGAGCTACCATTGTGACCAAGAATTTGCAGAAAACTAGTAAGTCAATTTTTAAACCTCTCTCTATGCTTTCTGTAGGGAATTAGCAAGTTTTTGCAGGGGGTTTTCATGAACAAAAATTGTAGTTTTTTTTTGAGGAGTGTGGGTAGGGTTTGTGTGTTTAGAATTTAGAACATCTTATCATCCAAGAACGTTAAAATGGTCTCCCCTATTAAGGATACTACATCCCCTGCTACTGAAAAGACTCCCAAAGTGGGATCAAGCTCTGCAATGACTAATATAATGCATGCTATCCCTCTTACCATTATTTCGCCTATCCATGAAATCTCAAATAGGACAACTGGCGAACCAAACCTTGCAACTGCCACACAAGCTTCCCATAGTGTTGAATCAAGCGTGCCCCCTCAAAAAGAACCTGGAAAACCCAAAAGAAAGAGGGAACCTAATAATGTCACTATAGTCATCTTTGATAGTGAGAAATCAAATGAGCCTAGCCCTTCCTTGAAAACTAGAAAGCCAATGCCTAAGAGAAGAAGGGCTTCCACTAAGAATTCATCTATAGAATCATCTACACAAGCCCCCCCTACTAGAGAGAATCCCAATGTTGAAGAATCAAATGCACTGGAGGAGGCTCCCAAACCAAAGAGGAGAAGGGATCCTACTAAGAAAATGACACCCTCGATTGCAACATCATTTGCACAGACCCCTGTTAGAACAAAATCCCCTTGCCAGAAAATATTCATCCCCAACTCAATAGGACCATCCTGAGAAGGCCCAATCCTCATTAGTGCCGACTAAAAGTGCTGAGGAAATTGCCAAGGAAGTAGAGGGTAAATTGGAGGAAATGGAGCAAAGAAAGAAGAGGGAAGTAAGAGGTTTACATAAAGACCTCTTGGAGTTGTTCAATGGTTCCACAATGCATGAAACATTTAAAACTTTCTTCACTAACCACAACTCCCATTGCAGGGATGGTATCACCATTGATAGTGGGTGGGATATATTCTACTATTTTTATGAGAATAGGGATAAGACAATCCTAGTATCTAACCCATGGAACCTCAATTTGGGAAAGATGGTAGTCCCAAATGTTTTTGTGGAGCCTATGCTGATCAAGGAGCTTTCCAAGCAATATCGCCCATAGAGCATGAATGTAAGAATGGCCAATGGCTATGTTTTGCTTGATGTATCAAGAGAAGCTATAATTGAATGTTTTGACTTAGATAAAAGTGCCCTCAAGGGCATTGACAAAAAGAGACTGGTAGTTGAATATTCTTCAAGAAGGAAAATAATCAAGGAATAGGTGCTTCCTCACTATATGAGGAAGATGTACAAAGGAGCGAAGAGTTACTTTGTAGATTCTGAAAGGGAGCCTTTTAGTTTAAAATTTTTTGAAGATTATTTTGTGAAGACTTATTATATCCTCTGCCAAATTCTGGGTGAAGATTGTGGTTTAACTCAAATGCCCATTAGATATATGATGATGGAAATCAAAATTTAGCATGTGGAGACAAACGAACTATATGATTTTGCTACAATCCTTGAGGAGAAGCTGCATGAAGGCTTGATGAATGCCAGGAATGATAAAGAGGATTTTAATTCAAACACTATTCTTTTCTATGTCATATGATTCTTTTTCAGAATAGGTCAAATTGGAATGAGGCCTTGCAGGTAAATAAATCTGATTGTAGAATAGGATAGAGATGGGCAATTCAAAGGTGGACCTGAGTATGGGATAATGGATCTAGGTATTTAGATTATAGAGCTTTATTTGACCATTTTGTTGTTAAGGTCTTAGGGATGTGTGGAGTCAATTTGTTGAGGCTTCCAATGCACATAGTAAAGGTCCTAAGAATAAAGAATGCAAGGGCCAAAGATGTTGAGTATCTAGAGGGGGCATTCTCCCACAACTTTGGTGTTTTTTTCTTCTATTCAGACTGCACAATAATTAGGGTGTATGGGTGCCCTCATTCACCCCATATTTTTCCAATCACAGTCTCCTCAAGGCTTTCTTTCATGGAATTCATGTGGGATTTGGTGTGGATGGAGAAATAATTGATCAGAACTAATAAAAATGGACAACACCTTCCCTGGATGATTGTATATGAAGACTTCAATGTGGGGAGTGAAACTCTAGAAAAGGTGCAAAATTTCATGGTAAGCACCTAACGACTCAAAGTGAGTAAAGAAAGAAATTATGACCCTGAAGGATACATTAATGAATTAAGAACCCAAACGTTGAGGGTAAGGGGTTATTCCCATCATCATGATTAGTGTGAGGATTTGATTAGGAATTATAGTCCTCTAGAGACTATACAAAGAAAGAAGAAATGGGATTACTTTGCAAAATTAGAGAGGGAGAGAAAAAAAGAGGACCCCGATTTTTAAGGATTTTGTTTAAACATTAGAAATGATTTTGCTAGGATGTTATGCAAAATGAGAAGTTTTAAGAATATAGTCTCCATTGAGCTAAAGATGAAGGAAGCAGAGCAACCAGGTGAGAAGCTTGAAGAGAGGCTTACATATGTTCCTCTTGTTGTCCCCAAATCAAAGGGGAAAGAAATTTTGGGTGAAGGATCCTCACAAGATGCCCCCACACAACCTCCCCCATAAGGAGAACAACCTTCAGCAAGACTGAAAAGGAGAATTGAAATGAGAAAAGCTAAGATCTCAGACTTTGCAGAGGTCATTGATAGTGATATAAACACAAGTGTGCAGTTGCTTCCCCTCCAAGAGAAACCTTCATGGATGATGAAGCAACATAGGTGTTTATGGACCTAGATCAAGCAATAATCTCGAGTCTTATCCCAAAGGAAGAGGATAATGATGAGAGAAAAATTCCCTCAATGCATTTTACATCAGATGAAAATTTGTTAACACTCCAAAATTCAAGTCCTTCTGGATGAGAGATAAATTGAAGAATTTATCATAAGAGGAAATTCAAAATTTTAATAAAAATATTATTTAATGTACCCCCAGGAGGCAAGGGAAATGGTGAAAAATAGTGGCATGTTACTTGTCCTGGGGTGGGACCTAGAATATATTTTTATGCTTGATCAAGTGATGAGGTAGCGGGACCAATATATGCACAAGAATTTTTAGAGCACGGGTCAAGATTCAACCCAAGCACAAAAGCATTTGCCCTTTGGGAAAGGGCCCAAAATACAAAAAAGATTATTATTTTGCATGGAGTTGAAAAAAAGGTAGGAGTGTTGGTATTTTGGTATGGTTTTGTCATTGATGTCAACACCTACTGAAAACTAGCACTTTGAGATCCAACAACATTCACCGGCAAGTAAGTAACTATTGCACAGTTACTGGTATATGGTTCACCGGTAGGATATAATGTTCACCGGTATTTGGAATGATATGGAAGACACTTGGTAATGTTGAAGACATCATGTGGACACTTTGTTTTGAAGAATTAATCATTGGTATATTCATATTTGCATATTTGCTTTTACCGGCAAATAGGTCCAGGTTATCTAGGGTTACACCGGCAGGTTTATCTTTTCTAGATCAGCATGGCATGCTATGGAGATGATTTATTATTGATGTAAATGCATTAAGTTGACATGTTTAATCGGTTATTGCATCAGATGTTATATTGTTTGTAAAATGATTTTATTGTAATATGTTGTAGAGCCGACCTACTAAAATTGGTCTTAGGGTATGGTATAAATGTAAGATCTTATTTTTAAGATCAAGTGTGGAATGCGAAAAAGAATTGAGTGAAGGTATATGCGAGATCAAGTAGAGGTATACATGAAAACATCATTTGAAGGTGAAGCTAGGTTTTTGTATAAGCATATCAGCATTACACCAGTACTGAATCCAGCATATGAAGATGCTATTTTGTGCAATACATTCTTATTGGATTTAACCATCGAACTGTAGTCACTGTGACTCCCATTTTGTGATTGAGCAATGAGCTCTAGGCTATTGGCCTTTCTGCATGTGCAGACCCCATTTATGTACACTTACTATCTACAGTAGTATCATCTGATTGTGGGTAAGATTTCCCACCATGGTTTTTCTCTTATAGGGTTTCCACATACAAATATTGGTGTTATGTGTTGTGGATGACTTTATATTTATGTTTCATGCATTAAACCTTATCAGTATAGCAATTTTCTATTAACACTATCTACCGACATACTTAACTGGTTTACCAGTATTAAGCATTAAGTTGGTTAATTAGTTTTTGGTTTGAATTTACTTGACAACTGATTCACCCCCCCCCTCTCAGTTGTCTCCGGGACCTAACAATTGGTATCAGAGCTTAGTCCTCTTTTGCAGAATTTTAACAACTTGAGGAGATCCAATGTCTACTAATTACTTCAGGAAGGACAGCCCTAAACTTGATGGAACCAACTATGGGATATGGAAGATTAGAATGGAGACACATCTGAATTGCATTGGTAAAGACATCTGGGAAGTTACAAAGAATGGTTATACTATTGCTGTAGTTGGCCGGACTACTCCAACTACCTTAGCTAAGGATGAAGAGAATGATTACAAAGCAAGAGAAGAACTTTTGAGCGCATTATCAGATCAACAAATCATGGGATTATCAAATAGGTCTACTGCTAAAGCTATTTGGGATCATTTGGAAACACTGAAAGAAGGAGATTCCATAGTCAAGATTGCAAAACTTGAAAGCTTCCGAGTCAAGTATGAACATCTAAAAATGGAAGAAGATGAAAGGATTTCTTCTTTTATGGAAAGAGTAAATGAAATTGTTTTGGGTGTTAAATGTTGTGGAGGAACTCTGAGTGAGGATGAAATTGTTTGAAAAATCTTAAGAGGTTTGCCACCGGCATATAAAATGAAGGTTACTGCTATAAATGAGTTGAGAACAATGCCTAATACATCAGTAACTAGGGATACATTGATTGGAAAACTTTCAGCCTTTGAAATTGAGGAATTTGGTCCTGTTGCTACTATAAAAACTGATTTGGCCTTTAAAGCATCAACATCATTTGCTCCATCATTTGACAAATCAGACTGGAGAGCCTTTTATGCAAGAGAACTTGAAGAATCCAGAAAGGAGAATGAAGAGCTTGAAGAACTTGAAGCACTATTTGCAAGAAAAATGCCAAAAGGTCCAATTGGAAGTAAGTATGAAGGTAAAGCACCCTTTAAATGTTTTAACTACAATAAGATTGGTCATATGGCTTCGAGATGCCCTGATAGACATGCTAGACTAAGAGAAGAAGCTAGAAGAACATACAAGCCTAATCCTGAATATCAGAGATACAGATTTAAGAAGAACAAAGACAAATCTTGTTACATTGCTGATGAAGGTGTGACTAATGATTCTGATGAGGATCCAATAGATAATGGATGGGTTTTTGTTTCTATAACAGAAGATCAACTGGCACCTACTACTCAATCGGTAGAACAAGCCCTAGTAGCTAAAGTTGAAGCAAAGGATGAATGGATCATTGACTCAGGATGCTCACATCACATGACTGGAGACAAAGGCAAATTCTTGAACTTTCAAGAATACAATGGAGGTTTAGTAAGATTTGGAGATGACGAAGCCTGTTCAATTAAAGGTAAGGGTTCAATATCTCTTAATGGTAAGCATAACACTGACAATGTCTACTATGTTGAAGGATTAAAGCATAATTTTTTAAGTGTTGGTCAATTAGTTGAGAAGGGATTTCAGTTACAATTTAAAAATGGAAAATGCAAAATCATGAATAGAACTGGTTTAGAAATTGCAACCGGTAATCAAACTAGAGGCAATATCTTTCATTTGAATAACAGTGAAAAGGCATGCTTGATTGCACATATAGATGAAAGTTGGTTATGGCATAAGAGACTATGTCATGTAAACTTTGATTGCATGGTAAAAATTAGTACTTCTAAGGCAGTTAGATATCTACCTAAAATTGTGAAACCTTAGAATACAATTTGTAAGGAATGTCAATTTGGAAAACAAGTTAGAGCTAGTTTCAAAAGTATTCTAGAAAAATCCAATAATGCTCTTGATTTAATTCACACTGATTTATGTGGTCTAGCTAGAACAAAAAGATTACAAGGTGATAGATATTTTATGCTAATTATTGATGATTATTCTAGAATGTGTTGGGTTACTTTTCTCAGAGAAAAATCAAAAGCACTTGGGAAGTTCAAACTGTTCAAAGCAATGGTTGAAAATGAAACCGGTAAGAAAATAAAATGTTTAAGATCAGATAAAGGAGGAGAATTCACATCTAAGGACTTTAATACATTATGTGAAGTGAATGGAATCAGAAGATAGTTATCAGCACCTCAGACACCATAGCAGAATGGAGTTGTTGAAAGGAAAAATAGAACTATCTTGGATGCAACAAGAAGTATGTTATCAGAAGCAAATCTACCACATGTGTATTGGAGAGAGGTAGTTAGCACTACTATCTATACATTCAACAAAGTTCACCTCAAAGGTGAAACAGTTAAGATCCCTCATGAACTATGGTTTGGTAATACTCCTACTCTTAAGTATTTCAGAATTTTTGGAAGTAAATGTTATATTAGAAGAGATGAGTATATTGGCAAATTTGATCCTAGAAGTGATGAAGGAATATTTCTTGGTTATTCATCTAAGAGCAAGGCATATAGATGTTTTAATAAGAGATTGCAGAAAATTGTTGAGAGTACAAATGTAAAGATTGATGAACAATTCAGAGGAACTTCAAGGTATATAGACTCTGAACCAGCAACAAAAATTGTGACAAATGAACCTATACTGAATCCACTGGTACAGAATGAAGATCTGATTACTCTGGTATCATCAGAAGATTCCACAGTAATTGAAGAACAACAACAAACTAAGACACCTCGGTATGTAAGATTGAATCATTCTGAAGATCAGATAATTGGAAACAAATTTAAAGGAGTTATGACAAGAGGAAGATTGGCAAATGAAGAGGTATTTCTTATTTCTCAAATTGAACCATCATCTATCAATGAGGCATGTGAAGATAAATTCTGGATTAAAGCTATGGAAGAAGAATTAGGACAAATTGAGAAAAATAATACTTGGACATTAGTTCCCTGGCCTAAAGATAAAAATGTAATTGGAACCAAATGGGTATTTAGAAACAAACTTAATGAAGATGGTAAGGTTGTCAGAAATAAAACAAGACTAGTGTGTAAGGGATATTCTCAAAAGAAGGAGTTGATTACAATGAAACCTATGCACCGGTAGCCAGAATTGAGGCAGTTAGATTATTCTTGGCTTTTGCAACTCACAAGGACTACAAAGTTTATCAAATGGGTATTAAATGTGCATTTTTGAATGGAGATCTTGAAGAAGAAGTATATATTGAACAACCTGATCAATTTTCTTTGACAGATGATAATGATATGGTTTACAGGTTGAGAAAAGATCTGTATGGATCAAAACAAGCCCCAAGAGCTTGGTATGCAAGGTTGGATAAGTATCTTTTAAAGATTGGTTTTACTAAAGGAAATGCAGATAGCAATTTATATTACAAAATAACTAATGATGACATCTTGATTATTGAAGTATTTATTGATGATATAATCTTGAAGGAGAAGATGGATTATGTAAGGAATTTTCTTCTAAAATGCAGCAAGAATTTGAAATGTCTATGATTGGAGAAATAAAATTCCTTTTAGGATTGCAAATTTCACAGACTGATAAAGGTATATTTTTTAGTCAATCCAAGTACTTGAAAGAATTACTAAAGAAATTTGGGATGGAGAACTCTAAACTGGTAAGCACACCTATGACTACAAATGACAAATTATCTCAAAGGGATGACTCTACACCTGTTAATCCAACTAGATACAAATCTATGATAGGAGGTTTACTGTATTTGACACAAACCAGGCCTGATATTATGAATGCAGTATGTATTGTTTCTAGATTTCAAATTAATCCTAGGGAAAATCATGAATCAGCAGTGAAAAGGATTTTTCGGTACTTACAAGGTACAACAAATCTTGGATTATGGTATCCTAAAGATGAAAATTTTGACCTATGTGCATACACAGATGCAAATTGGGTAGGAGATGTGGATGATAGAAAGAGCACCACTAAAGAAGCATTCTTTCTTGGAAAGATATTAGTTTCTTGGTTGAGTAAGAAACAAAGTTGTACATCTTTATCAATAGCAGAATCAGAATATGTTGTAGCAACAACTAACTATACACAGGTATTATGGCTTAAGCAAATGTTGAAAGACATAAAGGTAAAATGCAAGGAACCCATTACTATATATTGTGATAACACTACAACAATTGATATATCTAAGAATCCGTTATTACATTGTAAAACTAAACATGTTTCTATCAAACTGAATTTTCTAAGGGAAAAAGTTAATGAAAAAGAGATAAAACTGGTTTATGTGAATACTAAAGAACAACTTGCAGATATTTTCACAAAACCTTTGCCTAAGGAGACTTTTGAATATCTCAGAGATCAGCTTGGAGTCATACCACCACCGGTAGAGACTTAGACAGTTGATGATTGTCATCAACCAACAGAATTAAAAAGACAAATCTTTATTCTGGTCTTTTGATGAGGAAACTACTTCTCAGGGGGAGTAGTTGGTATTTTGTATGAACTTGATTTTTGTAACTTTGGCATTTGATGTCAAAGGGGGAGAGATATCTATGGAAAAACACATTATCTTTTGACGAGAGTTTGGTATTGAAAATAAATCTTTGGATAAACACATGTTGCTCCCAGGGGGAGAAATGGAGATTGTTGGTTTTTGGTATTTGGCATTTTTGTTTTGGTACTTTGATGGTTTCTCTATCTTGTGTTGCCATCAATGCCAAAGGGGGAGATTGTTGGTATTTTGGTATGGTTTTGTCATTGATGTCAACACCTACTGAAAACTAGCACTTTGAGATCCAACAACATTCGCCGACAAGCAAGTAACTATTGCATAGTTACTGGTATATGGTTCACTGGCAGGATATAATGTTCACCGATATCTGCAATGATATGGAAGACACTTGGTAATGTCAAAGACATCATGTGGACACTTTGTTTTGAAGAATTAATCATTGGTATATTCATATTTGCATATTTGCTTTTACTGGCAAATAGGTCCAGGTTATCTAGGGTTACACTGATAGGTTTATCTTTCCCAGATCAGCATGGAACGCTATGGAGATGATTTATTATTGATGTAGATGCATTAAGCCGACATGTTTAATCAGTTATTGCATGAGATATTATATTATTTGTAAAATAATTTTATTGTAATTTGTTGTAGAGCTGACCTACTAAAATTGGTCTTAGGGTATGATATAAATGTAAGATCTTATTTGTAAGATCAAGTGTGGAATGCGAAAAAGAATTGACTAAAGGTATATGCAAGATCAAGCAGAGGTATACACAAAGACATCATTTGAAGGTGAAGCTAGGTTTTTGTATAAGCATATCAGCATTACACCGGTACTGAATCTAGCATATGAAGATGCTATTTTGTGCAATACATTCTTATTGGATTTAACCATCTAACTATAGTCAGTGTGACTCCCATTTTGTGATTGAGCAGTGAGCTCTAGGCTGTTGGCCTTTCTGCATGTGTAGACCCCATTTATGTACACTTACTATCTGCGGTAGTATCATTTGATTGTGGGTAAGGTTTCCCACCATGGTTTTTCCCTTATAGGGTTTCCACATACAAATATTGGTGTTATGTGTTGTGGATGACTTTATGTTTATGTTTCATGCATTAAACCTTACCGGTATAGCAATTTACTGTCAACACTATCTACCGACATACTTAACTGGTTTACCAGTATTAAGCATTAAGTTGGTTAATTAGTTTTTGGTTTGAATTTACTTGACAACTGATTCACCCCCCCCCCCCCCCTCTCAGTTGTCTCTAGGACCTAACAAGGAGATGAAATTGTTGGAACCCTAGAGGACACAACAACAGTGGAGGTTGCAACAATGTCATTTCATGATGCACATTTTGGAAAGGTGGCAGTAGAGGAAGAAGAAACGAAGCATGAAAAGCTTAAGGGATTACATGTTACCCTTACTATTGATCACAATAAGATTTATATTGAGAATATAAAGTTAAGAAAGGATTTGGCAAAGATGGACTCAGTGTGCCTGATAGGGCCCAAGATAGAAGAACTAGAAAATCTAAGAGAGGATTTTCAAAAGGCTAAGGAAGAGGCAGAGAAAAATATTTTGAAATAAGAAGGTCCACAATTTTTGAAAATTTCAAATAGGGTGCTTAATAAATTGAATGAGGGTCATACCTCCTATTCTTTATCACAATTGTATGGTCAGTTGGATGACATTCTTTCATTCTTTAAACTTCTCTAGGTCATCTTGTTCCCTAAGGCCCAAAATCTGAGAGAAATTGTTTTGGCAATTAAAAATGTACCAGATGCACTCCAAGTTTTGGGTTTAATGTGGAAGAATTACAACTTGTTGATAAAAGAGCTCCCCCACGTAGAGGAAGAAAGGAAACCATTGGGAGAAAAAAATGAATCATTTAAAGGTCTTGAAAAGGGATATTCCCACTATTTTGACTGAAGACAAACAAATAAAAGATCTTGACAATTGGAGGCAATATTTTAGGGAGACAATTAATATAGTTTTGAATTCATTGGCTGAGGATCCCAATTAGAAAGATACATTTCATTTAATCATAAATAAAATCATTGATGTTGACTCCTTGTACCATAAATTCACTTTAGAAGCTACAATAATGCCTTCCCACAAAACAAAAATAAGGTATGAACAAGTTGCAGAATTTGAAATCTTTTATTTGGCCCATTAATGACATAGACATTTGGCACAAGAAATATTGCTCTTTAGAAGAAAATCAGCCCGAGGAGGAGGACTAGTCAAAGTCTTGTGCCATTTTGTATCTCCTATAACTATTTGTGTAGGTTTCCATTTTTGGATGAGCTGATAAGAGCACTCAGCTCCCATGTACTGCCCCCTAATACACCTGACATCCAGCACCAGAGTGAAAAATTGGATTATGAAGATGCTACAATAGAAGGATGTCCTAGCATCAGTCACATCAGGCATGTAGCTCCATCTTCCAAAAGTCGTCATCTCTATCACCCTCTTTAATGCTTCTAGGAAGATTTTGTATTGTACATGTAAAAGATACCTTTGGGCATAATCTAGTTTTTAAGCAATAGGATTTTGACAAGTGTCTTACTTAGCCTGAAGCTTGTTTTTCTCCCTTGTCCTATAAAACGGAAGTCAACACCAGTAAGAAGGATTCTAAAGTTTTTTAGTATGTATTATGAGTTGAAAGAAATATAAATAGTTCTCTTTCTGCAAGTATTTTGGAAACAATTTTATGTGTCGTATCTCATATTTTTTTGAAAATCAATAAAAGAGATCACTTTCAGTTTTCTCCTATTTTCTGTGTATGTGTTATATGGATTCTAGTATTAATGATGCTATGATTTGTCTTTTGTAAATGGGGAATCTGTGCTCTTGGTGATGGGTTTAATTTCAAATAAATGAATTAAATTCTATCCTAAGAGTGTTGCAATATACATATATGGGAAAGTGTGAGGAAATGTATGGTTATTTCAATTAAAAGTTATATGTAAGGCATAGAGTGTGTGATAGATGGTTGTAGTGCTGAGATATCACATGGTTGTTCATTGAATGGGTTTCATTTCAAGTAAATGAATTAATTTTTGTTTTAAGAATGTTGCAATATGTGTATGGGATAATGTGAGGAAACCTGTATTGATTTGGGAACCAATGGGTCTCTTTTAACCTGGGTTAAATTCTATATTAGGATTGTTGTAAGATGTGCACTTTTGAATTTTTTTCAGTTTGTTATGGTTCTACTGAATGTACTTTGCAAGTCATAAGGCATTCAAATTTTTCAAAATTTGGCATCATCATTTTTATCATTTATTATGCATTAGTAATGGCATTATATGACATACATAAAATCTTAATTCAAGGTTACCAATCTCACATAGAGTTTGTTTACTATCCCACACCTCTGAAATTTTCATTATTCATTCTAAGATAATAAAGGAAATATATAATATAACATATCACGTTAGTGTGATTTATGTAATTTAATGTATCGTGTTAGTGTGATGTATGTAATATAACATATCGTGTTAGTCTGATGTATGTAATATAGGGACCTATAATATAGCATGGTGTGGTGTTTGTATTAATATATTTTTTAATGGACATGGAGTGATTTTTAATTTAATATTAATAATGTAGGATACATTGAAGTTTTACATTTTATCTATTATGTAGGTTGCACATGTAAGAAAATAAACAAATGTGGACCAGGCTCCCTATCTCTGAGTATAAAGAAATATAAACAGTAGGAAAATACCAAAATTATAAATTTTGTCTAGGCAAATATACCAAGATCAACTCTATAAGCATAAATTTCAATTGTCTTATAAAAAGAAAAGTCATATAGCTACTATTATAAATTTTATGAAGAAGACCTGCTCTGTGACAAAAATCTACTCTGAATCCTAGCAAACCTTGGTGGTGGGTGAGGACTGTTATATCTAGTGAAAAGATGTCTGTAGTACAAAACCACAAGATTGGAAGGAAAAAGGTGAGTGACATTGCCGATGTCATCATCATGATATGGCACTCAGACCCATCCCCTCCTTGGGTCTTTGGTATTGCACATGATGTGAACTCATGGGAGAGTGACCGACCAGTAGGCAAAGGCCAAATATATAGGCCATAGTACCCTATATATAGTTTCCTCTTGCAAGATGAAGAAAAAAAAGGCCTCATCAATATGGATGACATACGTCATATCCCTGTCATAATGTCTATCCACATGCACATGCCACCCAAGGGCCAATCGATGAATCATCCTCTCTAAAATAGTCTTGATCATGTCATTTTCTAGGAGCTTCAATAGTGTTAGTTATTTAACTATAGCATTCAATAAATGTAAGACATATTCATACAATAAGAGTATTAGTTATTTAACTAAAGCATTAAATAATTGTAAGACATATTCATACAATAAGAGTGTTAGTTATTTAAATATAACAGTCAATAAATGTAAGACATAAAGGAAGAATACTAAAAATAAAGTGGCAGAATCAAAATTACAACCTCCTCCTGTCGCCAAAAGTGTATGTGTATGCCATTGCACCGTGTATGAGGTGAAGAATTTCATGAATGGGACCGTCTTAGAAAAATATAGTGAACCAAGCTACCTGTACAACACATCTTAGCTATTAACATGAATATGAAAATGTCATGTAGTCATCCACATATATGAAATACATAAAAAAAGAAATCCAAATTTGAACCAAAAATGCCAATGTTGTGTTATTGAGGGACATTGTGTGATCCTTGTTCGCATATAGGATGTTCAAAAGCCAATCGCTGATGAGGACTCCTCTGCCCAAATGTTGAGGGTGTAGTGTACATTGTCACACCTATCTATGGACAACTTTCACTAACTACAAAACATAATGACTAAATAACCACATGCACCATTGACATGTTTAGATACAACTTAAAGGTGACACTTGAGTACTAAATTGTATTAGATGCAACAAATCCTGTGGCAATGACATTTGATTCTGGTGCTTTGTCCAATTTCCTATTTCCCTTTGACCTCCTAGAACTCTCTAAGGGGAACTCAAAGGTGTCAGGTTGCATAACAACATGAAATATCTTAGTACTAGTAGTCTACCTATGTTGTCACCAAATCTGACCATGGTCCTTACTTGCATTGAACCAAGGCCACATGCGAATGATGCTTGAACTGGTCGGATCAGTATTGGGGATTGAATTGAATGCCATAGCACCAGAATTGTCAAGATCAACCATGAACCTAACCACACATCCTACAGATGCCATTATTTTTTCACATGACTGTGGCATTATTTGCGACATCTTCAACTTTGTGATCGCTTTGTTCCACATCACAATGTCAGCATCCTCTATATGTGTTTCTGCATTGGAAATTCTATTGACTACCGATTTAGGTGTTGGGTCTTCATTAACGTTAGTAGATATTGGAGTTAACATAGGAATAGGTTCTACATGAAACAAAATCTTAAGAGTGAAGTGTAGATCTTTTAAATTGGCATACAACAATATTCATGAAGCAAACAAGTTGAGTTTCATTTAACGTCCACTTACCTAGGAGATGTAAATAATTGAATGATTTGTTGATCATTGTATAAAATTTTAATGCATGCTTGCACGTGTTTCCTTGCAAACTCCATGGGCAGTCACATATGTACAAGTGATCAGCACATACCAATTGCAAGAGGACTGACTTTTCACCCAATATGAACTAGGACTCATGTCATCTAGAACACAATTGGCATTAATAATTTCCTTTTCCCTCCCCATACTAGTTTGCAAATGTGTCAACCTATAGTTTTTGATGAATCCAAAATGCTGCAACCTTTCCTTCTGCTTGTAGTATGTTTCCACTTCATAGGCAAGATTATGTTATAGATTGTCTATCCTCCTTGTGCATGTCTTTTTATTATCTCTTAGGTTCAACATCTTCAATTTTTCCTGGTACAATTTGATGGCATTATTTGTGTCCTAGTTTGCATGAGGGAAATTCCTAAAGTTTTTCACCCAAATAGCTACCCCAAAAAAATTTAAAAAATGTAGGATGTCAACTAACAAATGAATGCATCAACTATCACAGTGAAAGAGTTAACAAGTCATCAATAGAAAATCTAAGGTAATGTAAAACTCACCAATACGGCCATCTCGACATCATGTGTTGTAGAACTACTCTAGAAAACATGACTAATCACAAAATTCAACAAAGAAAGTGTGGACTTTCTAAATAGTGCTCTCTTCACTTTCATGCATTGCCATCATTATCTGCCCTAGATGGTGAAAAATGTCCATTTCTCTTTCCTTTGTTGCATACATATAGACATTCTTCAACCATGCTTGACGCACATGCTAGATACAAATTATGAAAGGGTATTGAAAAAGGGTCTTGTTTCAAACACAACAATTAATTATTCCTAATCATATAGAAAAAAATGTAGAGAAACATATCTTGTTGTTTGATTTGATCAAGACAAACAATTGAAACATGCATGTACTGTATCGCTTGAATCTCTGCATTCACGTCA
Source organism: Cryptomeria japonica (assembly GCF_030272615.1). NCBI lineage: Eukaryota > Viridiplantae > Streptophyta > Pinopsida > Cupressales > Cupressaceae > Cryptomeria > Cryptomeria japonica. Next base: position 337,381,200 of record NC_081410.1, read on the forward strand.
TCTATGATAAATGCATTGATCCTCCAATCAGGCCTCTTTTCCTTTGCTTGTCTCTGCAACTCCACCAACCACACCTCATTGTCCTTGATCTTGTTCCTTGATGTCACTGACCATGCAATGGGCACCCCCGATTGCTGCTCATAAAAAATAATCAATGAATACAATTGGTACTATTTTAAGCAACAAACATGAAAATCATTAGACTCTACAAATGCAAAGGGTAACTTGAAAATATGACAAAGACTCATTAGAAGGAGTTTGAGGAGACTTGCCCCATATTTATTTGTTGCAAATGTAGAATCCATCAAGATTATTGACTCATGTGAGTGTCTAACCATCGTGTCAAGCATCCAAGATGTTTGTATTCCCATAATGAAAGGTGTGTCGGGACCTTGTGGCTGTTGGAAAAAAATAAAATAGCCTCATCTTGTTTTTTCCATTAGAAGATGCTAGTGGCATCATGTGCATGCTTTCGTGATCAAATGGATCAGACCCTTGTTGTCACATTCATAACATCCTTGCGTGTTAGGATTAAATCTCTCTTCCTCAACATACTATAGAAAATGGGATCATTAAGTTGTCTATCCATTATAGCATCAACACTAACATCCATGACCAACAATCTCTCTATATATGCTTTGCATTCGTCAGACAGGTTTGGTGTAAATTGAGAGTGGAGCTCGTTGTTGGTATCATGCACACCATGACAAAATATACCATTGGTGTCTACATGCAATGCTCGCTTGTATGTCAAGATGACCATGTCTGGCCTACCATATAACACCTTGATAATGAAGTGGTGCATACAACCTCTTTTTTTTAATATGGACGATCTTGATTCTGAGGCAACAACTTATTCCTATTGTCTTCTAGACCATATGCACACCAATACCTTTAAAAAAAATGGTCATATTATCAGCCAGAGTCATAATGTCATTAAACGTACACAATTCATAGAAAAGAATGTGTCTACTAACCGATTGTACATCTTTGTTGTATGTTTGTTGTGCACAATGCTATGGTCTTCAGAGTGCCTCTTTCGGACAAACATGGTTTCAACACCTTCAAGCAACAATTCCCCATTGATGAATGCATCCAATCTAGCAAGTGGAATCACTGCATAAAGGTCTGTCATGGAATCATCTTTGCTACAAATTGGGGTCCACTAATATCCCTAGAAGAGAAATGATGGATACCTTCACCAGCATCTTGCACTTCCAATCCCAACATCTTCCACCATTTTTGATGTTTTAGAATCCTAGTGAAGTAAATATCATCCAATATCGCCAAATTAGATACCAATTCAAAAACAATGACAAGTACACAAAGTAGATTTGATAGAAAGTTGATACATTGTCACATTCATAAAGATAGTAACAATAGTAAAGAGCCAAAGCCGGTCCATGGCACCTTACAATAGGGATGCACGTTCAAGGATGCACATACAATAAAAAACATTTCTTCTGAAAATCAAATTTTAGTTTGATGTTGAGATTGTCGTGATGGTGAATAAGGCAACCATTGGTAAACAAGTTATTGATGCAAAGTGTTTGAGGTGTTGAGATGTGTTGGTATTATGGATGTGTTGCATTGGTTTTTTCATTGATGTCAACACTTATCAATACTTGAGAACACTTAGAGATTCTCGGTTATGTTCACTGACATGTTCAGTGACTTATGCACAGTCAGTGGTATCTGGTTCACCGACAAGTTATATTATTCACCGGCACTGAGGATGATCTGTTATCATCTAGAGATTACTTGGTTATGTCGAAGACATTGTTTGGACACTTGGTTTTAGTGATTTGATTATTGGTACAATTGAGTTTGCATATTTGTTGTTACCAGCAAATAGGTCTAGGTTATGGACCAGCAAGTGTTATCTATTCCAGATCAGCATGACATGCTATGGAGATGATTTGTTATTATTATAAATGCATTGAGCTGAAATCATGCATCACATATTGATTCATTTGTAATTGATTTTATTTTAATATCTTAGTGAGCAGACCTACATAATTGGTCTTAGGTTTTGGTATATATGTAAGATCTTATTTGAGAGATTAGTGTGTGAGTTTGGAAAAAGGATTGTAATAAGGTATATGCAAATATAAGCAGAGCTATACATGCAAACATCATTTCAATATTGAAGGAAGGTATGAGGAAGATAATCAGAGCTTAACCGGTACTGAATCCAGCATATGAAGATGTTATTTTGAGCAGTACATTATCATTGGATTTAACCATCCAATTTTAGTCAGTGTGACTCCCACTTTGTGATTGAGCAGTGAGCTCTAGGCAGTTGGCCTATCTGCATGTGCAGACCCCATTTGTACACACATACTATTTGCAGTAGTATCATCTGATTATGGGTAAGGTTTCCCACCATGGTTTTTCTCCTTACAGGGTTTCCACGTACAAATAACTGTGTTATGTGTTGTGTATGTTATCTGTCTTTCTGTTTCATGCATTAAACTTTATCAGTATTGCAATTAACTGTTAAACTGTCTACCAACATTAAAGTTTGGTTTATGGTATTATGCAATAAGTTTGGTTAAGTTATAATTGGGTTGAAATTAATAGACAATTGATTCACCCCCCCTCTTAGTTTCCTATGGGACCTAACAATTGGTATCTGAGCCTAGTCCTCTTTTTGTAGAAGTTTAACAACTTGAGGAGATCCTATGTCTACTAACTATTTCAGGAAGGGTAGTCCAAATCTTGATGGAACCAACTATGGTATATGGAAGATCATAATGGAGACTCATCTCAATTTCATTGGAAAGGACATATGGGATGTTACAAAGAATGGCTATGTTATTCCTACTCAAGGTCAACCTAATCCACCAACCTTGGCTATAGATGAGGAGAATGATTGTAAAGCAAGAGAAGCACTTTTGAGCACATTATCAGATCAGCAAATCATGGGATTATCAAACCGGTCTACTGCTAAATCTATTTGGGATAAATTAGAGACATTGAATGAAGGTGATACCATAGTCAAAATTGGAAAACTGGAATGCTTCCAGGTCAGGTATGAAAATCTGAAAATGGAAGAAGATGAAAGAATTTTTGCTTTTATGGAAAGAGTTAATGAAACTGTTTTGGGTATGCAATGTTGTCAAGGATCCTTAAGTGAAGATGAAATTGTTTCTAAAGTTTTAAGAGCTTTGCCAATGGCATACAAAATGAAAGTAACTACTATTAATGAATTGATAACAATGCCTAATGCATCAGTATCTAGAGATACTTTGGTTGGAAAGCTTTCAGCTTTTGAACTTGAGGAATTTGGTCCTATTGCTACAATTAAGACAGATTTGGCTTTCAAAGCTTCATCATTTGCAACATCATCATCATCATCTAAAAAATTTGATTGGAAAGCACTATATGCTAGAGAACTTGAAGAAATCAAAAGAGAGAATGAAGAACTTGAAGAGCTTGAAGCACTATCTGCATGGAAAATGCCTAAAGGTCCAGTTGGAAGTAAGTATGAAGGTAAAGCACCATTTAAATGTTTTAACTGCAATAAAATTGGTCATATGGCATCTAGGTATCCTGATAGATATGCAAGATTGAAAAAAGAAGCTAAAAGAACATATAAGCCTAACACTGAATATCAAAGGTACATATTTAAGAAGAACAGAGATAAATCATGTTACTATGCTGATGAAGGAATTACTAATGATTCTGATGAGGAACCGATAGACAATGGATGGGCTTTTGTTGCAATAACAAAATATCAACTGGCACCTACTATTCAACTGGCAGAGCAGGCCCTAGCAGCTAAAATTAAAGAAAAGGATGAATGGATCATTGATTCCGGATGTTCACATCATATAACTGGTGATAAGAGTAAATTCTTAACCTTTTAGGAATACAATGGAGGTCTAGTAAGATTTGGAGATGACAAAGCTTGTTTGATCAGAGGAAAAGGCACTATATCTTTGATGGTAAGAACAATACTGATAATGTTTACTATGTTGAAGGTTTGAAGCATAATCTTTTGAGTGTTGGTCAATTAGTTGAAAAGGGATTTCAATTACAATTCAAAAATGGTAAATGCAAAATCATGAATAGAACTAGTTTGGAAATTACAACCAGTAATCAGACTAGAGGTAATATCTTTCATTTGAATAAAAATGAGAAGACATGCTTGATTGCACATATTGATGAAAGTTAGCTATGGCATAAGAGACCGTGTCATGTAATTTTGATTGCATTGTGAAAATTAGTACAACTAAGGCAGTAAGGGATTTACCTAAGATTGTTAAACCTCACAATCCGGTATGTAAGAAATGTCAATTTGGAAAGCAAGTTAGAGTGAATTTTAAGAGTATTCCAGAAAAATCCAATAATGTTCTTGACTTAATTCATACTGAGTTATGTGGTCCAACAAGAACTAGAAGTTTACAAGGAGATAGATATTTTATGCTAATCATTGATGATTATTCTAGAATGTGTTGCGTTACTTTTCTTAGGGAGAAATTAGAAGCTTTTGGGAAATTCAAACTATTCAAAGTCATGGTAGAGAATGAAACCGATAAGAAAATCAAATGCTTGAGATCAGATCAAGGAGGTGAATTCACATCTAAGGAATTTAATACATTCTACAAAGTGAATGGAATTAGAAGACAATTATCAGCACCTCGGATACCCCAACAAAATGGATCTATGGAAAGGAAGAACATAACTATTTTGGATGCAGCTAGAAGCATGATATCAAAAGAAAACCTACTTCATGTGTATTGGAGAGAAGCAGTCAATATAACAGTTTATACATTCAACGAAGTTCACATCAAAGGTGAAACCGATAAGACCCCTCATGAACTATGGTTTGGTAATACTCCTACACTTAAACATTTTAAAATATATGGAAGCAAATGTTATATTAGGAGAGATGATTATATTGACAAATTTGATCCTAGAAGTGATGAAGGAATATTTCTTGGTTATTCATCTAAGAGCAAGGCATATATATTTTTTAATAAGAGATTGCAAAAAATCATTGAAAGTGAAAATGCAAAGATTGATGAATAGTTTAGAAGGTCTATAGACTCTGAACTGGCAATTGAGATTATCACAAATGAACCTACTATGACTACATTGGTACAGAATATTGATCCAGTCACACTGGCGTCATCTGAGAATTCCACAGTGACTGAAGAACAACAACAAATGAACACACCCAAGTATGTAAGATTGAATCACTCTGAAAGTCAAATAATTGGGAATAAGTATCAAGGAGTTATGACTAGAGGAAGACTGGCAAATGAACAGGTATGCCTAATTTCTCAATTTGAACCAGTAACTATTAATGAGGCATGTGAAGATAAACATTGGATTAAAGATATGGAAGATGAATTGGAACAAATTGAAAAGAATAACACATGGACATTGGTTCCCCGACCTAAAAACAAAAATGTAATTGGAACTAAATGGGTATTCAAAAATAAACTTAATGAAGATGGTAAGGTTATCATAAACAAAGTAAGATTAGTGTGTAAGGAATATTCACAGAAAGAAGGAATTGATTACAATGAAACCTTTGCACTGATAGCTAGAATTGAGGTAGTCGGATTATTCTTAGCTTTTACAGCACACAAAAACTATAAAGTATATCAAATGGATGTTAAATATGCATTTCTGAATGGTGATCTAGAAGAGGAAGTTTACATTGAACAACCCGATGGATTTTCTTTGACAGATGACAAAGATATGGTTTGCAGGTTAAGGAAAGCTTTATATGGATTGAAGCAAGCTCCTAGAGACTGGTATGCTAGATTGGACAAATATCTTTTGAAGCTTGGTTACACTAAAGGTAATGCTGACAACAACTTTTATTACAAAGTGACTAATGATGACATCTTGGTTATTGAAGTTTTTGTTGATGATATAGTTTTTGGAGGAGAAGATGGATTGTGTAAAGACTTTTCTAATAAGATGCGAAGAATTTGAAATGTCTATGATTGGAGATAAAATTCTTTTTAGGATTGTAGATTTCACAAACTGATAAAGGTATATTCATAAATTAATCAAAGTACTTGAAGGAATTACTTAAGAAATTTGGCATGGAAAAATCTAAACTGGTAAGTACACTTATGACTACAACTGATAAACTATCTTTGAAGGATGAATCAACACCTATTAATCCGACAAGATACAAATCTATGATAGGAGGTTTACTATATTTGACACAAACAAGACCTAATATTATGAATGCAGTATGTATTGTTTCAATATTTCAGAGTAATCCTAAAGAAAATCATGAATCAGCAGTAAAAAAGATTTTCCGGTACCTACAAGGCACAACAAATCTTGGCTTATGGTATCCTAAAGATGAAAATTTTGATTTATGTGCATACACAGATGCAAATTGACCATGAGATGTAGATGACAGAAAAAGCACCACCAGCGGAGCATTTCTTCTTGGTAGCAAACTAATTTCATGGTTGAGCAAGAAACAAAGTAGTACATCATTATCAACAGCAGAATCAGAATATGTTGCAGCAACAACTAATTGTAAACTGGTATTATGGATTAAGAAAATGTTGAAGGACATAAAGATAAAATGCAAAGAACCTATAATCATTTACTGTGATAATATGGAAACAATTGATATATCAAAGAAATTGGTATTTCACTCTAAAACTAAACATGTTTCTATCAAATTCAATTTTCTAAAAGAGAATGTTGAAGCAAAAGAAGTGAAATTGGTTTATGTGAATACTAAAGAGTAGATTACAGATATCTTTACTAAGCCTTTGCCTAAGGAAACTTTTGAATATCTAAGAGAGAAGCTTGGAGTTATACCCTCACCAGTAGAAACTTCTACAGTTGGAACATGGCATCAGACCAACATAATTAAACAGAGAAATCTTTTTCCGGCTTTGATGAAGGAGAGCTACTTCTTAGGGGGAGTAGATTGAATAAATTTGGTTATTGCAATTGGTATTTGTAACAAGTTCTATAAACTGTTTTGTATTTGGCTTTGTATAGCTTTGGCATTTGATGTCAAAGGGGGAGAGATATCTATGGAAAAATGCTTTATCTTTTGGGGAGAGATTGTTACTCTCTGTATGTGTATTTTAATGATCTCTTTGGGAGATTGTTGGTTTTTAGTTTTTGGCATTTCTGCTTTGGCACTTAGATGGTTTTTCCATCTTGTGTTGCCATCAATGCCAAAGGGGGAGATTATTTGTATTATGGATGTGTTGCATTGGTTTTGTCATTAATGTCAACACTTATCAATACTTGAGAACACTTGGAGATTCTTGGTTATGTTCACCGGCATGTTCAGTGACTTATGCACAGTCACCAGTATCTTGTTCACCGACAGGTTATATTGTTCACCGGCACTGAGGATGATCTATTATCATCTAGAGATTACTTGGTTATGTCAAAGACATTGTTTGGAAACTTGGTTTTGGTGATTTGATTGTTGGTACAACCGAGTTTGCATATTTGTTGTTACCGACAAATAGGTCTAGGTTATGGACCGACAAGTGTTATCTATTTCAGATCAGCATGACACATTATGGAGATGATTTGTTAGTGTTGTAAATACATTGAACCGACATCATGCATCACATATTGATTCATTTGTAATTGATTTTATTGTAATATCTTAGTGAGTTGACCTACACAATTGGTCTTAGGTTTTGGTATATATGTAAGATCTCATTTGAGAGATTAGTGTGTGAGTGTGGAAAAACGATTGTAATAAGGTATATGCAAATATAAGAAGAGCTATACACACAAACATCATTTGAAGATTCAAGGAAGCTATGAGGAAGAAAATTAGAGCTTAACCAGTACTGAATCCAGCATATGAAGATGCTATTTTGAGTAGTACATTATCATTGGATTTAACCATCCAATTGTAGTCAGTGTGACTCCCATTTTGTGATTGAGCAGTGAGCTCTAGGCAGTTGACCTTTCTACATGTGCAGACCCCATTTATACACATATACTATCTGTAGTAGTATCATCTGATTGTGGGTAAGGTTTCCCACCATGGTTTTTCCCCTTACAGGATTTCCACGTACAAATAATTGTGTTATGTGTTGTGTATGTTATCTTTCTTTCTATTTCATGCATTAAACTTTACCGGTATTGCAATTAACTGTTAAACTGTCTACCGACATTAAAGTTTGGTTTATCAATATTATGCACTAAGTTTGGTTAAGTTATAACTAGGTTGAAATTAATAGACAACTAATTCACCCCCCCCCCCCACCTCTCAGTTGCCTCCGGGACCTAACAAGATGTTAGGAGGTGTATTTAAAATCCTTGAGTCCTGCAACACCAAGTTAAGGTAAAATCATGCTCAATCTCAAATCACAAAGGTCTATCTGAATATGCAAATAAGTTCAAGATATCATGAACTCGACTTCAAGGAGAAATTTTATACCAAAAGATGGAGTCTAACAAATTTTATGTTTTCACATACATCTTCTGGGCTTGATTACATAATAAATAACATGCAAAAAAAATAATCTTCATGTTATGCACTTGACTTACGAGTTCACGGGTTATTTCTCTTTCTTGACTCTCTTCTTTCATGAGAGGTGAATAAAGTTGTGGTAGAGTAAAAGGACTATTTTCTTCTATATTTTCTGCTCAAGGCATACACAATAGATTGACATTACATGGTGCATTCACTTTTTATTGCTCTTTTATGGATTCTCTTTAAAGGATAAAGACTCTTTGTTAGGGCTCTGCCTTTTCATTTCCCTATATTGGTAATGATAGAGTGACTAATGAATTCTTAGGAATAGAAAATACAAGTATAACCCACTATCATTGTTTTCTATCATATAATGATCCAGACAACACTTAAGAAAAAAATAGTCCATACATAGAACAAAAATCAGTTGGAACACAATACTAAGTGTAGTGACAAAGATTCATCAATGTAGTAGTGATCTCACTTTTTTGTTTTGAACCATACAAAAAGAGAAAAAAAATACCAAACAAGAAAGATGGTTACATGTGTTTTACTCTTGTGGATTGATGAATTTCAGTTGCTGTGAAACTGTGAAGGCCATTGTAAACTGAAATAGATCAAAGGGGAAACCTATCTGACAATGGTATGTACTTAGTCTTAAAACTACAAGGATTACATAGAAATAAGTTTAATTTATGAGATAGCTGAAACCAACCATCCAATACCTCTAAATTATAGACTTCATAGAGATGAAGCACTAGGCCTTCATAGGAGGTCACCTATCCCTGCACTATTCTAGCTTGAGCCTACTTTAAATTTATAGCTCCATAGATAGGAAACATCATCTAAATTTGTATCTAATCATTACAGTTTGCAACACTGGGGTTACCATTAGAATCTTCATCAGTACTAATTTTAGTTCAAGTGGGTTCTAGCTTGATCCATACCTCTTTTTTTCTTTTCATTTTAGAAACTCTATGATTGGGATAATGAGAAAAAATAATATTGGAATACTTCTCCCACCTATTTCTATAATAGCAAGCACTTACACTTTTGTCCCTACCAAATCAAAGATAATACTTTCACAAAGAGATATTTTAGGGATAAAAGGAAATCATTCGTCTGGAAAACCCATCTGAACAATTTCTACTTTGTCTTTACACTTTTGCCACTACTAAAGAAAAGACAAGACTTTTATAAATAGATATTTTCAAGACTTGAATTTAAGTCACAAAATATGTTCAAAAAGATCTATTTATAAAAGATTTGTATACAGAACAAAAGAGTAAGGTCATGTTTGGGAAGAGAAACATCTATGATGGGAAGATTATTTTTTTCTTGACACTACTACCATCATTCATGGAATAAAGAAGAAGATCAGTTATATATACTTTTGTTGTTTGTTGTTTATTGGTTATGGTAGGTGTATTGCAGCGGTGGCACTCCCCATGGGTAACTAGACCAACCACCTTACTGAAGCCATGGGCGCCTTCCAAAATCTACAAATTTCTAAACAATTACAATGCAGGAAGGTGTGGATTGAGGGTGATTCCACTAATATTATTCAATTCCTATGGGGGGAAAGTATGCCTTCATGGACTATTAAAAATATTATTAAATCCTCTATGAATATTATCAATACCTTTGAAGAGTCCTACATTTCCTAGAACTATAGAGAGGTTAATTGTCTAGCAGACTTTTTCGCTAACATGGGGGTTAGGCTTAACACAAGGAAGGCTTGGTTTAAAAAAGACACCCTGGGGTATGAGGTTTGGTCCTTTCTCATGCACGATCATACACATGACAGATATAAGGAGATCCTTGCAATTTTTGATGATGAAAGTGTTTAATTTTGTCCATTTTTTGGCTTGTGTTTGGTCTGAATGCCTTCACCTATAATTATGACTACTAGACCTTGCAAGCTTTATGGGTATTATTTGTTTTAGAAGCTAGTGCTGGTTTTTCTATCGCCAACTCTATTTTATTGAAGATCACTGCTACTATGTCAAGTTTTAAGACTATGGGGGGTCAGAGACGTAGGGTGGAACCAGCTAATTTGGCTAACTAGAAGGACCCTACCATTTGGCATAGATTGCAGAAGGGGGGAGTGGTGCCATTCCTAGAGAAATTGTATGGGCATAACCAAAGTATTACCAGGTAATTCATGAATGGGTGGAATGATGGTAAGGTGTACTTGTTTGGTAGGGTGACAAAGATTAATGAGGAACTCATAGTTGAACTAACAGGTATGTCTATGGAGGGGATGCAATTTTACAGAGATAAAAAAATCTCTGATGCTACTATGAAGAGATTCCCCAAGAAAGAGGAGGAGCGTGAACACCTGGTGAAAGATAATAAGAGCCGCTTTGAGCCAAAGTAGATTAAGGCCATTTGGAGGGGACTTCTGAAGGCGATTATGTTTTTTTTACTTTGGATGGTAGGTTCACCAAAATATACTGGTATCATTTTGTGTTCCTTAACCATTTTCATCACAATGAGAAAATATCTTTTTTGTTTTATCTATTGTCTTCATTGAGTTCTAGCATAGCTTATTTTAAGGAGAATACCCATGTTAATCCAGATTTACACCAAGGTTTAATGTTTCTTATATATGAGCATTTGAAAGCTAGGGCTTCTAAAAACCCTAGCAAGAACTCTCCTATTATTCTTGAAGAGATTGATGATGTCATGCCCAAAATTTAGGACAAAAATGGAACAAATTTTTTTTTTAAAACATACTAAATTAATTAACGAGTTCACTCTCACGACAAGCGTTAATGAAATTTCCATTATTAAATTCAAGCTAATTCTAATACGAACTAAGCATCGATAAATTGTTTAATTTTAATTGCGGAAAACTAACCGTTTTAATTTTATCTTCAAGAGTTACCTAGTCTTTAGGTTTATTAAATTAATCAAGCTAAAGGAAATAGGAGAGGAAAAATTAATTAAATCTCCAATATGACTATATAGTCTAATTAACCTTTTTAAAATTTCTCTTTATTAATTATTCCAAATAAAAACCAGGATTATGTAAATATATATATATATATATATTTGTATATACATATATATATATATATATTTAAAATTTAATTACTTACCCAAAATTCTGATCAAAATTCATATATATACATATATATATATATATATATATATATGGATACATATATAAATATATATTTTACATAAATGACAAATATTTTAATTCTAATACAAAAGCCATTGTAACTTCCTAAATATTATTTTCATATTTTTCCCCAACCCTAATTAGGGTTCTAATTTCTTATATATAAATTATCTAAACTAAATAACATATTTATTTTTATTTTTAAAAACTAATTTGCCCTAGCCCCATTCGGGCTAGGGTTTAACCCATATTTTTTTTAACAGTCCAAAATTCTTACTGGGCCGAAGACCCCAAAGTCGGCCGCATTTTATATTGTTGTAGGTAGCGGAGGAAAGGGAGGTGGGTTGGCCGCGCGCCGTTGTGTGAGCGCACAGTGGGCGCTGTGGCACCACTGTGTGCCCACATAGTGGGCGCCGCTAGCGGCTCCCCACTGTGTGCCCACACAGTGGGTGCCGCTAGCGGCTCCCCACTGTGTGCCCACACAGTGGGCGCCGCTAGCAGCTCCCCACTGTGTGGCCACACAGTGGCGGCCGTGGCCGTCCACTGTGTGCCCACATAGTGGGAGCTGAAAGTGGCTCCACTGTGTGTGCACACAGTGGGCGCCGCGCGGCCGTCCACTGTGCGTACACACAGTGGAGTCCATGAGGACCCAAAACATATTTTTTTTTAAATTTTTTTTTTTTTTTAAATATAATATATAAAACATATATATATATATATATATTTATATTCACATAAATTTTATAATCATAGTTAAAAGATGAAATTTATTTCAATATAAATTTATATATATATTTTTTTTAAAGAGAATTTTCATGCAAAATTTTAAACTAAAATAATTAAAGGGAAAAGCATTAAGTTAAATCAGATATATATATATATATATATATATATATATATATATATATATATATATATATATATATATATATATATATAATTAATAAGCTTTTAAATCAATGCTAACTAAAATACAATTTAGAATACTATTCAAAGATACATTATACTTTTTCTGGAAATAAAGAAATTCATTGATTTTTTTCCTTCTAATAAATTATTCACATAAAACAACTTTTTCCATTTAAAATACTTAAAATCTTTCAGCATAAATAAACTTCTATTTTGCCTCAAGTAAAAATATAGGTAAAATCTAAATGAAAACAATTCTTTTATTTCTTTCCAAAATACAAGAAGCTTTTGCATGCAACACAAATTAACTTTTCTTTTTCAAATAAACCAGAAGTAGAAATAACAAGCTTTTCTTTTTTAAAACATCTCTAAAATATTCTACCAATTTACAGAATGTTTTCTCTGAATAGTCACAACAATAAAACTTCAAGTCTACTTTCACAAAATACAACTTGCTTCTCTTTTCTATGAATGAGGCATATTTCTATAACAACTTTAAACAAACATCTGCAACTGAATTCAAGCATCTTCAATAACAATCTTTTGTATCTCTTTCATGGTTCCTATTCTCTTTCCTCTGATTTTCCTGCATAATAGAAAACACATATATGACCACGGAGTGCTCACCTCCTAGCCTAGGTTAACTGGTAGCCACCCCCGAGCTCGGAGAACCAAATCCTAGACGGGTTACAAACAAGCAAACACATAGAAAGCAATGCATACAGATTCTTTTCAGACACATTCCCAACTTGGCTTTCACAGCACCACACTCTGGTGATGAACATTTTCAAAGGGTGGTAGTGGACCAATACCCTGAGGAGAACTGCAAGTATGAAATAAACAAGAAGCCACCTCATGGCACAATAAAAATATCAAGAATCTCAACCCCTTATTCCTTATGCCCCCCAAAGGCATTCTAGCCTTATATCCCTCCTTATGACCCCCATTGCACAAACAGGCCATGCAGCAAGGGTCACACAAAGATCCCTTGTGATCGCTCTCAAAAGAGAGTCTCTCACTCGAGGGCTATCACTGCTACCACCCTCAAGATCCTCTTCTCTCCCAAGAGTAAGAGATCTTGAGAAAACTCTCAAAACACAACATTTTCATAAAGCAAAAATACCAAGAGATTTTCAAATATAAACTTTCAAGAACACAGATTTCTTATACAAACAACTTCCAGACATAAACAAGAAGAAGACATTACAAATAATAATTGAAACCAACCTTAATCTGCCCAAAGGTTATTATGATATCTGATGAAGAGCTGCCCAATCCACAAATCTTTTTCCTTCTACCCTTATTCAATTTCTCTATTCCATAACATTATTTTCTTTCCAAATTTTCTTCTATCTCCAAGAATGGAGAGTGGATGATTACCCTGCTATTCCCAAAAATCTTCCTTAAGAAGCTCACTCTCTGAGTTCTCACAAGATTCTAAAAAAAAACCAAAAAGAAGAAAGAAAGCAAAATGCAAAAAGACTCTCCTTCCAAAAAGAAAAATCTTGATTTGATTTAACTTCAATTTTCAATTTTCGCTCAACTCAGAAAAGCCAATTTTTAAAGCGTTAAAAAGATCATTATAAAGTAGAAACTTGCCTAAAATTACCCCTAACCCCTAGGTATACCTTATGGGCTTTAGGAAACCCTATTAAACTGCCCCTAGGTGTTCATTTAACCCATTTTAAACCCCTCTGAAGTTTATTTTCGGGTCAAACATAAGTTGACCACTCCAAATATTATATTCCCAAAGTATTTATGACAACACATTAATTTATTAAGAAAACTATAATTAAACACTTTCCCACCAAGAGACAAAATAAAACATTTAAATTAAATACACACGTGTCAAGTGACACAAATAAAACACTTTTACAAAAAAATAAACCATGAAATTGTCTCTTGAGGTTTTTACACATTAAATTTAATTAACACTTAACACTCATGCAGCATATACTGATACGAATAAAATACAACACAAATGGGGTGTTGTCTCTCCAAATAGACAAACCCTGGCTTACGAACATACATAAGTCTAGGTTTGATTCTCCATAATTTTCCATGGTCACATGGTAAATTTCCTGCACATCTCAACTTACACATTAGTACTCCCAAATATCCAAATATAATATAATTCAATAATATAACAATACACATCATTACTTGCATACAATTTTCATTTGCACAGATTGAATACATCTTTTATCAAACAATTTCACATAAGCAATTTTCATCACAATTCACATAAACTAAACATACATCATAGTTCTATATTTAGAGTAAAGTCCTGCAAATTCAATAACGACATCTATCATTGCAATATCATTCTATCTAATAATCATGTAGTGTTCTATCTCATAAAGCATGTAAGTAAATCATCAAATCATAGAAATGTTATCCAAATCCTGAAATCATATAAGTTCTAAGTCTCAAAATGCATCAAAATAAAGTATCCATAATAGTCTAAAATATAAAATCCACTAAATGTCAGACTGAGTCGAGGTGAGGCCTCACAGATGATAGTGAGGACTCAGAATCAGATGGTTGGGAGACTGACATTAATGATGGGGATTTCATCCCTCACACCAACAAAAATGCTAAACTTGGGCTTAAGGTGGTTGCTTTTGGGGTTAGTAAGGGGTCCCCTGATGTTGGTGGTGAGGGTTCGAGCAAATGACCTAAGGGTAAACCTTGAAAGGCCACTTTGAATGTTTCAAACAACTCTGATGAATAGGATTCATTGGACCAAACTTACAATGTTGAGGCCTCCTCTTCCTCCCATGGATCTAAACATAATTCTCAGGAATCGGCAGATATTACTCCACAGGATTTTCATCCCAAATAGGAGATCCCATTTGATGTGCTCAACATTGTCAAGAACAACTTTCTAGAGGTTTTGTCATCTTTTCAGGTGGGTATTTTATGAGATTTAGAATATAATCTCAAGCAGCAGTCCTTATCTTCCAAGATGGAAGTTATGCAGGAAAATGTGAGTGTTGGAGATATGTTGTATATTGTTGTAAGTGCTCATCTTGCTGGTACTCATAAAGAGGTGGTTGAGGGGGCTTCAACGAGTGCTCTTTGGATAGAAAACTAAAAACAAGTCATGACGGATTGTCTGGCTAAAAATATGGAAGCCACCCAAAGAGTGAAGGATAATTTTGTTAGAATCAATGACAGCCCCAAAGACACTGAGAGGGGGGGGTCAATCAGTGTCTAACCGGTTAATAGAATATTTATACTTATTTAAAACTTTGCATCCCAAAATAGTGTATTGGTAAACAAGAATTAATGCAACAAATAAGAATAACAGAGACATCATAGAGAACACACCATAACACAAGATATTTAACAAGGTAACCTAGTGTGGGAAAAACCTCGGTGGGATTTGTGACCCACAATATTCACTCACTGGCCAATGAATAAATATTACTTACATGAGGGGCTTGCACATGCAGGAAGGCCAACAGCCTAGAGGTCACTGCTCAACTACAAAATAGAAGTTGACTTGACTTACAAAATGGATGATTAAATCGAATACAATGTACTACTCAAATCAGCATCAACTATGCCAGGTTCAGTACCGGTTTAAGCTCAGTCTATAACCAAAACCTTGCTATCCTTATACAAAATTCTTCTATCAATTTTGCATCATTTCATTCCTCTTTCATCACACACATCACTCATCAAAATGACCTACAAGAATTCATACATATATGAGTCTTTTATAATATACCAAGTCAGCTTACAAAAAGATAACTATATTACAATAAAAGATATTTCCATGTTGGCTTGAGTGTCGATATACTATTGCTGATGTAATCTGAATGCTAGTGAAAGTGTTTGTTGGTGCCGATGCTTGCCAGTGTTTGTAGAAATCTTAATGCTGGTGAATGCCAGTCGGTTGCTTATTAGTTTGTTAATCAATTTGCCATCAATGACAACACAACCATTCTCATAAACCATTCTCATAAGAGTGTAGAATGTCAACAATCTCCCCTTTTGTCATTGATGGCACTCATGAGAAAAATGAAAAATTGTTATCTAAAATTTGATATCCAAAAAGATGTGCTCCCCCTGAGAAAACGATCTCCACTGAAAATCTGAAAGATGCATTTTTCTCCCTTACTACTCCCCCTTTGGCATCAATGACAAAGGATGTCATAAATGATCAAAAAGAGTACCAAAATGTTACCTCAAAGTTTGTAACTGGTTAGTTACAATCTAAAAAATGTCTGCCAAAACCAAATTCAGACTTTGCATGAAGTTGTTGTTGTCGGTAAGAACTGCCTTAGTCCGCTGGATCATATCGGTGAGATAGTGCATTTGGTGCTCCGGTGATCTTTTTCCCTGAATTGTAGCCTTAGATAATTCTACCCTTTGTGTAATAAGACTGTCCAATTTTGGACCAAGCTTACATTTTAGTTCTCGGGCCTTATACCTTATCTTTGCTTTTTCTTTTTCAAGTTTCTCCAATTTTTCTTCAAAAACTATCATTTCCTGCTCAAAAACTGACATAAGACCAGAAGAGCCTATCATATTGTCTGCTATGTCATCAATTTCTTTTTGTGTCTTCTCAATCTCCTTGTCAATATCCTTAGTTAGTTGGTGTGGTTTACATGCTTCTCTATACAACTCCTTATACTCCAAAATTGTAGAATTAAGTACTGATGATAATGTATTCAAATGATCGGTACAATTCTTTATTGTGTTTTCAAAGAATTCATTTTTCTCTTTATCAACTCTTTCCTTTATTGTATCCTCATTGACCTTTTCTATTGTTATAACATTATCAACAATATATTGGACAATGTGTCCAATTTACCTAAAGAATCTTTGACATGGTCTACCAGGCAGTTAGGTGCAATCATTTTCAAAATGGGTAGAGTGTTGTCAATTGCCTTATATGCCAATGCATTACAATCTGTTATCCTTTTAATAGAATCCAACAAAATTTTAGTAATATTGGTCAGTCTGAATTCACTTGTAGATGTACCTGGTGCCATAGATGTCAGACCAATTACTTTTATTATATCCTTTTGATTGTCTTCTGATGGATCTGTCTGAGTTTGAATTTCTGTTGTAGATGGTTTCTCAGTATGTGTAACTATCGATGGAGCGGTCTCAACATGAACTTCTGCCTCAGGTTGTTTTCAAGGTTTTGGTTGCTCTGTGTGTGTCGGTTGCTTAGTTTCATTGCTTTCCTTATGAATTTCCTATATTTTATTCATTTGTACTTCTGCAATCTTAGTATCCATCACTATATTTACATTTTGTGCATCTACATTCATTATAAATAGTATCTCTGATTCAGGATTTGTATCATCAGTCATGCCTTCTATACCTGTGACCGGAGGATCAGCTTCATGGACTAGTGAAGTAGAGGTTAGAGGAGGGGTGTCCTATACCAGTGGAGGGATGTTATCAGTTATCTTGATAGAAGGTGCACCACCTACCTTACCTTTGCCTTTATCATTTTGATATACTTTGAATGTATTTTCTACTTTCTTCTTATTTATTTCCTCTTGTTTTTCTTTCTCCAAAAAGAATATATCCCACTGATCAACAGTCTCATCAGCAATCTCTTTCACTCTTCTTTCCATCAAGCTCACTTTCCGATGCCCACTGGAAAAAATGGATCAGTTTGCTTCAGATATCAATTCATCAATTTCTTCTATTGAATTAACAAGATGTATAGCTAGAAGTTTTTCAATTTTTTCAGTTTCTTACCCAGCTCCATTACTGCTATCCTTTTTGCTTCCAATCTTCTATTAAGTTCATTTGGTAAATTATCCACAACTTCAATCAAAACTTTCTTATATATGTCCAAGTGTAAAATAATGATTTCCTCAATACTCTGCCTATTAGAATCATTAAATGTATTATACAATTTATGCACACTAGTCAAATTGCCATCTTCAATTATTTCATTCAACAAATCATTCAAAGAAGGGGTAACTGGTTGTTGTTTCTTCTTTGGTGTTACTTTCTTGGGCGGTTCCCTTACTACCTATTGTTTCTTTCTCAAGGTTCTTGTTCTCTTAGGTAAAGGAGAGGGTACTAGTGAAGGTTTTTTCTTCCTCCTTTCAACTCTTTTAAATTTTGTTGCCTTATCACTGTCAGTTCCAGAAGATGTCCTAACTGGTGACACATGTGATTCTGGTTGTAATCCTTCAAGCTCACTAGTTGTTATACCACTTAAGTTCATGACATTTTCTTTTAACTCACTTACCTTCTTAGAAGCATCTCTTATGTATTTTTCTCCCTTCTTTCTTTTCTTCAATAGATTTACATCACTCTCAATGGTCTCAGCACTACCAAAGAATTTTTTTGATGGTTCTCTCGGTGCATCCAGTAAAGCTTTACCATATGTCTCTAGAATAGTAAGATCTACTTCATATCCCATCTCGGTGACCCAAATAGTCCTAGGGAGTACTGCCTCCATGCATGTGTCATCTCTTTTGATAATAAAAGAAATTTCTTTGTCATATTTATCTACTATACTCTATGGTAACCTTTCTCTAGATCTCATCTTAGCTTTGAAAGTCTTGAAATACTCAAAAATGTTATTCTCATAGTCTGATCCCATACCAATGAAAGCTTCCATAATTTACTTACCTATCAGGATGTCATATGCAAAGTCCTTGTGACCAATACCGGGTATTTCCTTAACAAAGTACAACATCAAACATACCAACACATTTCCAAAATGAAATGTGCCTTTCTTGTCTACTTTAATCTTTTTCAAGTTATCAATAAGCTCATCTTTCAACCATTCACAAAGATTAATCATTTCATTGTTGTTTACCATTTCATAAGCACTGTGTATATAGAGACTAGAAATAGAATTTAGCCTATTTGCATGAGTGGCCTTGTATCCTAGCACCATACTTACAAATCTCACATTTGCATCCTTAATATCATTTACTCTAAGTGATCTACTATCAAATGTTTATCCAGTTAGGCTTGTCACCATTTTGTTGGGAATCTTCTTTGTCTTATCAGGTCTACTACCAAATGAGGGTAAACCTGTAACTGTCCTAATTGCTTCTTTGGTAATTTTACAAATTGTTTCCAGCCATATGAACTCTCCATGAACTCTACTTAACACAAGTCTGACAACCTCCTTAGGGAATACAGGGATGTTCAAAGTACCAACAAAACCTAAGGTTTCCACAATCTTGTGATCCGGTTTAATAACTCCTTGCTCATTAGTTATAACCTCATCATGCATTTTATTCAAATTCTCGGATCCTAGATCATCTATATTACAATGTATGTAAATCCTAGGGTTTTTAGAAAATGCTACACCTTTAAGAATTTTCGAAAATGCCCTGACAGAGTCATTTTGTTTAGAAATTTTGGGAATTATCTTAAACACGAGCCTAGGTCTCTTAATGTTCTTGACAATGGTAGGGTTTACAATAAACTCGGGAACAGAAGAAGAGGCCATTGGAAAATACCTTTTACTGTCTAAAAATATTCTGAATATCTAAAGAAATCACTTCGCACCTTCGCCTTGAATGCCTTCGCTTAGTTTTCGCGCTCTCTAATAATTTGAATGTTCGGTGAGTCAAAAATGACGGAAAACCGATGATTTATAATGACATATCTTCCACCAACTGCATTAAATGCTCGTCGATTAAGTGAAAGCTCAACACATCTGTCGGTAAAGAAGAAATCCATCTTCTCACCATCAACCGAGGGTAATCTGCATGATTTTCAACTTGCTGCAATACCCCCAAAGGGTTACTTCTCAATTGGATGAAGAATCTCCTACCGGTGGAGAATTACTCTGTTCTACTAGTGCAGAGATAGTTTCATCAACTTTTTGATCTCTCTTCTTAATCCATTGTTTTGAAAATTCTTGCTTTACTTCATCTACCTTTTCTTTTCCTTTTAAACTGGATCCTTTATTGTTAGTCGGTGAAGTCTTGCTTTTGCAAAAATTAGCAATATGTCCAATCTTGTTACAAGCATAATAGGTTGCATTATTCCTCTGAATATCCTTTCCATATCCTACGCCGGTTTGTGTTCTGCATTGATTAGATAAGTGCCCAAATCTTCCACAAACATAGCATTTCACATTCATTCTGCAATATTTTGAATTATGATCAATTTTGTTGCATTTGGAACATTGACCGGTGGGTGCATTAATATTCTGATTATTTCTAAGTCTACACTGATTTTCTCTATGACCATACTTATTACAGTTAAAGCATTTCCCATTAAACCTATAAGAATTAGGTTGTCTTACCGGTTTACTGTGATAATGATTATTAGCAGTACTAGAACTTTCTCCAACTTCAAATCCAAGTCCATTAGTATCTCCATTAGGCTTCTAAATCTTCAGCATGTCATCAAGCTCCTCTGAACTTTTCTTGAATTTGTCTTTGTGTTTATTTGCAGTAGCCAACTCATTTTCCAGAATTCCCATTTGTCTCATAAGCTTAGTTTTATCATGTTGCATGTGAATCAAATCTGTCTTCAACATATCATCTTCATGACTAAGTCTCAGATTTTCATTTCCAGCATCATTAAGTCTCCTAGTCAAGTCTCCTTCATTCTCCTTCACGTCTTCAATATCTTTACATAACCTCATGGTCATATCTTGCATTTCATTCTTCATATTATTGTTTTCTTGTCTCAACTTGTTTACAAGTTCTCTAAGGGTTTCTTTTTCATCATCTTTCTGCATCTTTTCATGAAGTTCTTTTATTTTATTTTGTCCTATAGCAAAGTTATCCCAAAGTCCTTTAATGAATTCCTATGCAATCCTCAAATCATCTTCAAGTTTGATATTCTTCAATTTCTCTGCATCAAAATCTTCAAGAGCTCCTTCTAACTATTTTCTTAAGTTCTCCATTTGTACCGGTGTCAAAATCTTCCTCAAGCTGTTAGGATTTTTCAAATAGAGGACTAGGCTTTGATACCAATTGTTAGAATCAATGACAGTCCCAAAGACACTGAGAGGGGGGGGAGTGAATCAGTGTCTAACCGGTTAACAAAATATTATTACTTATTTAAAACTTTGCATCCCAAAAAAGTGTACCGGTAAATAAGAATTAATGCAACAAATAAGAATAATAGAGACAACATATAGAACACACCATAACACAAGATATTTAACAAGGAAACTCGGTGTGGGAAAAACCTCGGTGGGATTTGTGACCCACAATATTCACTCACTGGCCAATGAATAAATATTACTTACATGAGGGGCCTGCACATGTAGGAAGGCCAATAGCCTAGAGCTCACTTCTCAACTACAAAATAGAAGTCGACCTGACTTACAAAATGGATGATTAAATCCAATATAATGTACTTCTCAAATCATCATCAACTATGCCAGGTTTAGTACCAGTTTAAGCTCAGTCTATAACCAAAACCTTGTTGTCCTTATACAAAATTCTTCTATCAATTTTGCATCATATCATTCCTCTTTCATCACACACATCACTCATTAAAATGACATACAAGACTTCATTCATATATGAGTCTTTTACAATATACCAAGTCGACTTACAAAAAGATAATTGTATTACAATAAAAGATATTTCCATGTCGGCTCAAGAGTGCCAGTATATTGTTGCCGATGTAATCAGAATGCCAGTGAAAGTGCCTGTCGGTGCCGGTGCTTGCCGGTGAATGCCAGTCAGTTGCTTATCAGTTTTTCAATCAGTTTTCCATCAATGAGAACACAACCATTCTCATAAGAGTGTAGAATGCCAACAATTTTTGATAAAAAAATTATGGTCATGGAGGATATAATTGCCAAATGCGAGACTACTCTTTGGGGTTTAATGGAAAGAAGTTAGAACATTGTCAAGGTTTCTACTGAAACTATGTCTACCATGGTTAGCAAGATGGAGAAAGATCTTATGGAAAGGACAACTGTGGATGTGGACAAGGATATGGTTGTTGGTGCGGAAGATTCAGGTCCTCCAAGAAAGCATACGTAGGCTAGCCTGAAGAAGAAAGTCACTGAAGTGCCCCAAGATATCCTAGAATTGAAGAATTCTACCAAGAAGATGCATCAACTTAGTGCTGATGTTGTGGAGAACCTTAAAAATTTGGGTTGATTTTTTGTTTCTATTGTTGGGTCTGTGCTAGTAGTTTGCTGGTTTTTTGTTGTCTTTGTGGGCTGGGTGGTCTTTTTTGTTGTTGTTGTTGTCTCTCAGCGCTGTATGGTTTTGTTTTTTGGTTGTGTTCTGAAAGGGCTTTAATTGATCTAGCTTATCTAATCTAATGTAAAGGGTTTTGGGGTCCCTTCAAAACCTACTTTTTCCATAATAAAAAACATCTAAGTTAAAGAAACCCAAATTCTTATACCACTTAATGGAAGTGTTGCGAACAACAAAACATATATTGTTTTATTTTTTTGAAAGACGCAAATGTTTCTTGTATCTGTTGATTTCAATATTGGCATCTATTCTATAAGATTTTACATACATTAAAAAGGAGAGGACTATCTATTTCTATGAGACACATTTAAATATTTTTGAAGTGATAAGTGGTCAAGAAGAACTAATTAATATGGACTTGAAGTTTACTAATGCGTGATATATTTTAAGAGAACATTTGGGAATTTTTTTAATATTTAGTTGAGGAACCTTTGTATGATAGGTTGTGTCAAGGAAGACATACAACTATTGTTTGATTAAATGTCAAAAGATGATGATCATGTTTGGACAAAAGAATCTGATTGTAAGATAACTCATAGTTTCCTTTTGTTTTTTATTAGAAAGTAGTGAGAACCAGGGCGCTAATCTTTACATAGAGAGAACTATAGACAAAAATATAACAACACTTAAACAAAAATAAGAATGGTCATTCCAAAATAAATAAAAACAAATGAAAAGTTTAGAGAAACACAACAAGGGGGACCCTGAATAAAATAGAGACCAGAAGGATAACAACCAGGGGGTCAACTTGTGGACCCTGATCACCTCAATGACCCTATTCTAATCATTGTACATAAATTTATATAGCTCCTTGGATTCATCTTTATCTACATCATCAGTAGCAGTGCTCTCTCATAGGAGAGAGAGGGTTAACACTGAGTTGTACAGCAACTACAAATAGAATTTGTTAACACTAATGATTTTCTTATCACGTTCATCCATCCTATGTTCAATTGCCTTTATCTCTTCCCTGATGTCCTTAACCTCCAGATGTGGTCCCAAGTTGCCAATGTGTTTCATAAGGTCCTTGACCTCACCACCAATGTTTTGGAGTTTCTCAATGATAGGGATCCCCTTGGGAATCTCTTCTTCTCTGTTATCCTCCTTATTGTCTCGATTGATCAAATTGTCCATTCCCAAATTCTCCTTGTCTTCCTTAAGGGTCACTACTTCCTTAGCCACATTATCCCTAGGGACAGTAACAACCTAGACATCAACACTGTTAGTGTCTGGGTCCACCATATTCATAACTTGACTAGGATCCACAAGGTTAATTTGGTCCATAGGTTCCTCAACAGACGTGACCTTCCCAGCATTAGTAGGGGGGCCAAAAATGCCTTCGTCAATCCCATGCATCGACACCTTAATTTCCTCACCATCCTCCACCCCAAACATAACATCCCCATCCTTACCATTAGCATTCTCCTCCTCGTCATCAGAGTTAGAGACATTTTGGGTTTTTATCTTCTTCTTCGAGGAGCCCTTGGAAGCAATTATGTTGGACCTCCTCCTTCCTCCAATCTTAGGGGTAGGCTTTTCATCTTCTAAATCATCAGAAGAAGAATTTTTAATGATAATTCTCTTATGTTTTGAGGGGGATTTCCTTTTGCCCTTGGTCCGAGTATAGGTTTTATCTTTCCCCATCAAGGAAAAGGGCGCAAAGTGCAAGGTAATCTCTGAGATAGAAACAAAGGAGGGGAATTGAGGGGCAGCGAAAGCTTGGTTCACAAATTGAAAAATCCTGGGGAGAGTGAGGCCACTAGGGAAGGTTGAGAGGGGATGTGAAATAGCCAACAAGGGTTGGAAAATTATGAGGTTCTTTGGAGGGCACAAAGACAAGTGGAAATTGTACAACCTATAAATGAGGATTTGATGCAAGAGGATGGGCGGCTTATCCTCATTTGCAGAAGGAAAAATGGCAAGTAAAGGAGATCATTATTGTGAAAATGGTTAAGAAGGGGCAAGTGATAGTAATTAAATACCTTGTAGCATCTCTCCAACATGAAATACTTCATAATAATCATGCAAATCTGGTTCCAAGGGTATTTCAACTCTTCTCTGGTGAACCCACCTTGCATTTTCACCGATTCCTCCTTGCCTTTGAAATTTTTTTTGAGTCCCTTATTGTTGGCAACATGACTGGTTCTCTTCCATCTTCTCTCATCCAAGGTAAGGCCCATCACTTGAGTAATAGATTTCATGAAGACATCGAAAGAGACCCCACCAATAGAAACCCTTCTATCCATCCAGGAATTCGCAAATTGGACTGAGAGCTACTCATCATGGCTGGCGAGGCTTTCCATGAACTCTGCCACCTCGCCATCAACACAATAGCTCCACAAAACTACATCTTTTTAAAAATCCTTTGGGTTGTCAGGTTCATACCTCACTCTATCCCCCCCATAGTTTTAGCAGAGAGCGTATTATCAATAGTAGACATGAGAAGCAACACAAAGTAAGTGTCGAGAGAATAACACTCAATGGAGATAGAAACAAGTTTTCTGCCAGAGTTGGAGCTTTTGATGATGATATGGTGATCAATATGCCTTGCAATGAAATTATTACCATAAATGTCCTTGGTGTGAACCATTAATTTCCTTTTGAGAAATGACCCTAGGCACATAGTAAATCATCATGAAATCGAAACTATCTCAATTCACATGGCTGCAAGGAGCACGTGGCACAAATTTCATGCGATAGCCAATCAAACCCATCCAACCAAGCCAATTGAAATGTGTGTGATCATATTTAAGGTCCATCATAAGGAAGTACCACATGAGGATGTACCAAAAGGTGATCATGGCGTACACCTCGCACTTAGCAACCTTGCTGGAAGTCCACCTTAGCAGACCATTGGTGCAAGTTATCAAAGGATTGTACCTGTTAAAATTTGAAAAATAATTCCTCCAGAGACCTTCACAAGGCAATTGGAGAATGCATTAGAAACCAAAGGAAAGATTAATCATGAGGAGTAAGCTTGGAGGACTCTCCCTCCAAAAGGGAGTTAACATTAGGAGGCAAAGAGTGGGAATTCCTCCAGCATTTTAGGCTTGAGAACATTAATTAGAGAGCTACAATAGCATCAACAACCCTATTTCCTTCTCTGTAGATGTGCATGACGTAGAAGGAGTCAAGTCTTGAAATGAGTCTAATGATATCTCTAATGATACCTTCAATCAACCAGTTTAGTCTGTTCTTCCCTTTGACAACATCAATGATAAGCTTAGAGTCTCCTTCGATATTCATAGTCATAATGCCCATGGAGAGTGTGAAATGAACCCCCCATGATAAGGCCATCGCCTCTATTTTATTTCTAGTGTGACCATTCAGGTTCCCCATATAGGCTACAACCAGGGCCCTGTTATGGGTTCTAATGAAACCACCCTTTCCAGCTAGACCATGTCTAGCCACCCCATCAAAGTTTAGTTTGAAGCAACCCGAGGCTGGGGGGGGCACTTAATATTCTCTCAAGAGAAGCTTGGAACTATCAGTGTGAGAAAAAGATCTAGTAAGGTTCCAACCAAGAGTAGTCTCCCAATCCTTGATAGAGGGTGGATTAGGGGGCTTCCTAACCTGAGTAACAGAGATATTTTCCAATAAGAGCTTAAGGAAATAGGAAAATACACTTTCCAGAGAGGCCTCCTTATCCTTGGAGATCCTATTGTTTCTTTCCTTCCAAATGCTCTAGTAGAGGTGAGGGGGAATTTGTCTTTAGAGTTGGATAACCAAGGGGTTGGAAGAGGGGCCCCTCCGCTCTTGCAGCAAATTAGTTAGATTTTCATTCAAAATCCAACAAAGGTTGATTTTACTACAAACCATCCCCAAAAAAGCTTTGGCAAAGGAACAATGGAGGAAAAGATGGGGAGGGCTTTCCATAACCGATTTGTAAAGAACACATCTATTGGGGAACTGGAATCCATGCTTAGCCAAGTTATCTTTAGTGAGAATTATGTTATGTAGAGAAGTCTACCAGAAAAAAATGATCTTGGGGATAAGTTGAGGGTTCCAAACTTTATTCCACATCACCAAGGGGATAGGCTCACGGAGCATGCTATGGTAGGTTGTCTTAATAGATAATTCCCCTGTGGGGTTTCATTTCCAAATAAATTTGTCCTCCTTAGGAAAGAGTGGGAGTCTTATCCAATCCAGTAGATTCTATAGTTCCATGGCAATAGGTAGAAGGAAGTGCTGATCTAAACAACAATCAGAAATGACCTTCCAAGTGTTGTTAAAGAAGTAATTGGAGACCAAGACCCCAAAGAAACCCTTGGTAACATCTTTAATCCTTCTAAGGGAGGGATAAGAAATCAAGGGATTTTCCCCAAGCCAATAGTCTCCCCAAAATAAAATATTTCTGCCATTAGGGTAAGTGCACCAAGATGGTGAATAGAAAAGTGGCCACATGCCAAAAAAAAAAAAAAAATTCATAACCCGTACGAGTTCTAAAATTTCAAAAACGTGCTAGGCTTGGTAACACCAAGCCTAGAGAAAAAACATATTTTTCTCAAAACCCGTACAGGTTTTAGAAACATATTTCTTTTGTTTAGGCCATGGGTTTTGGCCATTTTCAACGCCAAAACACATGGAACAGTAGCAAGGAGAAGCCAAAAAAAGCATCGAACCCACACGGGTTTGCAACAATTTTTTATTTTCCCATCATCAAAAGCAATTTTCAACAATGGCACCCCGTCGAACAGGTAAGATTTGATTTGTTTGATTATTTTTCTTTGCATTTTAATTAAATTAGGGTTTTTTAATTGATTTAAGTTTTGTTTTTATTAATTTGATGTCAAATTCTTCAAGCAATCCCCAAAAATGAAATAGACAACAAAGACCTCCTCCTACACAAGCAACACAAGAAAACCCTATTAACATTGCACAAGAGCAACAAGAAAACCCTCAAAATCCTGAAAATGTTGCTCTTCAACAACCATCACCACTCTAAAACCCTCCACGTCCTCCATTAGATCATGTAGATGCCACACAAGAGGATCTCATCAATCGCCTTACATAAAATAGTGCCCAAATTTCTATATTGGTGAATAGGTTAAGGACCTCTAAGCTTGAGCACCACTCAACCCTTGCCAAAACACTAGAAACAATGGATAATAGTGCAAATGAGGTATCTAGGGAGGTTATGAAATGGGGTTCATGGAGAGATAGGTGTTGAACATTTTATGCGGATGGGTTGTCATATGATCAAGTGAAGAAAAGGGGCATAGTTAAAGCTGACATATGTGCTCTTTTCACCGATCCTGTTACTAGTAACAACCTAGAACTAAATACGACTCAGTTTCCTATACATTGGTGTGTTCATGCTAGGTTGAAAGATGCTTTTTGGGATAGGTGTTATATGGTCTTTGACCAGCCACCTTGTAATAATTGGGAGGTGCCTCTATATTTTTTGAGAAAGTTGTATTGTGAGTTTATCCTCGGTGAGAAGCCGAATTACTTTGACATCCGACAATTTCAGGGTAGAGGGAGAGGCTCTGCATAGGATAGACCTGGGGCCCATAGGGTGGTCAATCCACAACATAGGAGGTGTACAAATCCTAAACGCATGGTTCATGTCACTGTCCCTATATCCTTGAAGGAGTCTATGGAATTACAGACTCTCATTGTTCATTGACTGATGTCATTGTTCAACATGGGACACAACTGGTCAGAGCAGAGGATGTACTAGTACCTACAACACCTCCTTCATCAGCGACACCTCCTTCATCAGCAGCACCTCCTTCCTTAGTGGCACCTCCTTCATCAATAGCACCTCATGCATCATTTGGCACGAGCCAGCCCATTCAGCATATGTGCCCCACCTGTCAGGGTGTATGTTCTGGTGTAGAAACTAACGTGGATGAGGATGGTGGGACATCTCATTCGTGTACATGTTGTGGGAGTAGATGCCATGCTTCCATTGCAGAGGATGTGGCCCTCACCAATGAACTTCTTAATATGTTGTACCCTCTCTATCAAACACAAGTGTGTTTAATTTTGTTTATGACATGTTATCAATTAAGTGACTAAATCTTATAAAAAGAAATGAATTTTTATTTTTAGAACAATTTAAAGTGACATATAAATAAAATGCATTGTAAGGTGCAACAGGTGGTGGGAGTACACCACATATTGTTTAGTCGACTCCACGATCACGAGTAGTTTCGCCACCAGAGGTAAAGATTTGTAAATTTGTTAAAAATATGATAATACATTGGATTCAAAATATATTTTGTTAATTATATGTATCATTACTTGATATTTTGTAGGGCTTATCAGTGGCTGAGATGTCCCAACTTGATGATATCATGCTTTCAGCCATTGACTTTGGCCAAGATAGCTATGCGGTACCATTTAGAGTTATATATTTTTTACTTAAGTGATATATTAAATACATGCTCTTTTCCCTTATGTTAATTTTTTTCCATTAATTTACCCCACCTGCCTCGAGGACATCTCATGTGAGAAAGCCATCCTCTAGCACTCTGAGGCAGAAAAAGATATCCTCTCGGACACCCAAATGATAGAAGGTAATTCACTACAATTTAAATTCAATTGTTGAAATGTATTATAATTAAACATGTATATGTAGATATTGATAAATGCACTTAATTTATTTGTTCTATATACAGAAACATATGGGGTTTATGGAATTAATGAATGCACCTGATGTCAATGAGGTTCAGTAGAGGGAAGAGGTGATATCTTCATATTCACTTTGGATTGTATTCTTGCTTGTTCAAAATAACTAAATCCTTTTATGTCTATATCATATGTTATCATTTTTCATACAGGAAATGGTAATAGTTGCATCAGATTCGACAAGGCCTCCTAAGGTTACAGGAGAACTATACGAGGCTTCGATGTGCATTTTTTCTACATATGTTAAAAATATTTGTTTTATCTAGTTTGTCAACAACTTTGGGTTATTAACTTGTATGATTGTCTTTAAACTATTATAGGCCCCTTGCAAACTTCCTACTGTTATTCTACCATTCTATTTTAGTAGAAGTCCTACACATATATTATGGGATCCAACATGACCAAGGCAAAAGGTATGTCTATCTTAGATCAACTCTTTTTCACTAAGTGCACAACGGAGTGGAAACCATCTAGTTAACTCCTTTTCGATCACTTACCATGGATATAGGAAATGGTCGTAACTGATTCATCTATGACTTTTCCTTCTATGACCACAACACATCCATCTAAGGCTCTAGTATGCTTTAGTTTTTAGTCTATTCATTTTTAGTTATTATGTGTTATTTGACATA
This sequence comes from Cryptomeria japonica, assembly GCF_030272615.1. Taxonomy (NCBI): domain Eukaryota; kingdom Viridiplantae; phylum Streptophyta; class Pinopsida; order Cupressales; family Cupressaceae; genus Cryptomeria; species Cryptomeria japonica. Next base: position 337,411,137 of record NC_081410.1, read on the forward strand.
TATGTCATTAACACGTATTAATGTTGTTTTACCAGTTACAACCTCCTGCAGGACATCCCACGGATCCTCAGCCTCACCGGATTGTAGAAGACAAAGATGAGGTAATCAAAATTTCAACTTCAAACAATTTAGAGTTCAATATTTAGTTATTTTGATGTTATATTGAGAAAATATATCTGATTAGACATTTGAATTGTCCTTTTGCAGCCACGTATTGCTTCAAAGAGGCTCGATTTTGATGATCCGCCACAGTCATAGATACAGATAGAGACATATAGTTATAGTTGTGGTCATTGAAGGGCCAATTTTTTATATATTCGACATTTGTATATGTATATATCGACTTTGATAGACATGGCACATGCCACATTTTTGTAACTATTATTGATTTGGCATCTATGCCATTTTTTGATATATGTACATGATTATTATTCATTTTGATATATATGAAACTTGATATTCGATCCAATTTGTTCATTGATATACGAAACATGATGTTCCTGAAACTTAGTTATTTGCTATTGAAATGTGATCAAATTTGTTAGTTGTGTATATGTCTTGAAATGTGATCCAATTTGTTCATTACTTGTAACTCATATGGCGTATACTTTTAAACTATCTATTGCTCATATTGTGTATACCCAAGTACTAATACTGGTAATGTTGATATTTTGTATTTTGATTGAGTGAATTTGCTTTGAGTCCTTCATGCATGAAGAGATTGGAGTGAAGTTATTATTTCATAAACTCGTGCTTATGGAGTGAAGTTCATCATTTCAAGAACCAATTAAGACATTTCATGCTTAAGTTCATCATTTCATCACCTATAAAAGAAGAGTTGAAGCACTTATGGACAATCTGTTTGAACCTATGGGGTCGTGTTGTCTCGCTCCCCAAGGCATCCGATTGTTACGAGCCACCTCGTAGCGACGTTTTCCCTTGAGCGCTCAAAGTAGAAAAAATGGTCAAACTTTGACATAGCCTAACTCAGAGATCGTGGCACTTATGGAAAATCCATTTGAACTTATGGGGTCATGTTATCGGTGCCTACAAAATCCTATCTTGGTTTTGGGCAACTCAATTCTATTTTCTTATGGTGATATTTTTCTGTTCCATCAAAAATCGTCAAAAGCTGTCAGTGAGAGGTGGCAACATAGTGCATCTTTCATTCTTCTTTTCATGGGAACAAACCATTAGTGTGAGCACATCCAAGTGATTGGGTTTACACTAGGTGTGCCCTTGCCTTTCTCCCCAAGGCGTCCAATCGTTATGAGCCACCTCGTAGCGACATTTTCCCTTGAGCGCTCAAAGCGAAAAAAATGGTCAAACTTTGACATAGCGTAACTTGGAGACCATGGCACTTATGGATGATCCGTTTGAACCTATGAGGTCATTTTGTTGCTTCCTAAAAAATCCTATCTCAGTTTCAAGCAACTTGATTTCATTTTCTTATGGTGAGATTTTTTCTGTTGCATCAAAAACCGTCAAAAGCTATCAGTGAGAGGTGGCAAAATAGTGCATCTTTCATTCTACTTGTTGTGGGAATGAACTATCAGTGTAAGTGCATCTGGGTGGATGGGTTTACTCTAGGAGTGCCCTTGTCTTGCTCCCCAAGGCATCCGATCGTTACGAGCCACCTCGTAGCGACGTTTTCCCTTGAGCGCTCAAAGCGAAAAAAAGGTCAAACTTTGACGTAGTGTACCTCAGAGACCATGGCACTTATGGACAATCCATTTGAACCTATGGGGTCATGCTATTGCTGCCTACAAAATTATATCTCGGATTCGAGCAACTTGATTCAGTTTTCTTATGGCGAGATTTTTTATGTCGCATCAAAAACTATCAGTGAGAGGTGGCAAAATAGTGCATCTTTTGTTCTGCTTGTCGTGGGAATGAACCATCAGTGCGAGTGCATCTGAGTGGTTGGGTTTACGCTAGGTGTGCCCTTGTTTCACTCCCCAAGGCATCTGATCATTATGAGCCACCTCGTAGCGACGTTTTCCCTTGAGCGCTCAAAGCAGAAAAATGGTCAAACTTTGATGTAGCGTAACTCAGAGACCATGGAACTTATGGATGATCCGTTTGAACCTATGGGGTCATGTTATCATTGCCTACAAAATCCTATCTCAATTTTGGGCAACTCAATTCTATTTTCTTGTGGTGAGATTTTTTTCCGTCGCATCAAAAACCGTAAGTGAGAGGTGGCAAAATAGTGCATCTTTCATTTTTCTTGTCGTGGGAATGAACCATCAGTGCAAGCACATCCAAGTGGCTAGGTTTACGCTAGGTGTGCCCTTGTCTCACTCTCCAAGGCATCCGATCATTATGAGCTACCTCGTAGTGACATTTTCCCTTGAGTGCTCAAAGCGAAAAAAATGGTCAAACTTTGACATAGCCTAACTTGGAGACCATGGCACTTATGGATGATCCATTTGAACCTATGGGGTCATGTTATTGCTGCCTACAAAATCCTATCTCAGTTTTGGGCAACTCCATTTCATTTTCTTGTGGTGAGATTTTTTCTGTCACATCAAAAACCGTCAGTGAGAGGTGGCAAAATAGTGCATCTTTTGTTCTTCTTGTTGTGGGAATGAACCATTAGTGCGAGCATGTCTGGGTGGCTAGGTTTATGCTAGGTGTGCCCTTGTCTTTCTCCCCAAGGTGTTTGATCATTACAAGCCACCTCGTAGCAATGTTTTCCCTTGAGCGCTCAAAGTAGAAAAAATGGTCAAACTTTGACGTACCCTAACTCGGAGACCATGGCACTTATGGATGATCCATTTGAACCTATGCAGTCATGTTATTGTGGCCTACAAAATCCTATCTTGGTTTTGGGCAACTCCATTTCATTTTCTTGTGGTGAGATTTTTTCTGTCGCATCAAAAACCATCAGTGAGAGGTGGCAAAATAGTGCCTCTTTCATTCTTCTTGTCATGGGAATGAACCGTTAGGGTGAGCACATCCAGGTGGTTGTGTTTACACTAGGTGTGCCTTTATCTCACTCCCTAAGATGTCCGATCATTATGAGCCACCTCATAGTGATGTTTTCCCTTGAGCGCTCAAAGCGGAAAAAATGGTCAAACTTTGACGTAGCGTAACTCAGAGACCGTGGCACTTATGGACAGTCTGTTTGAACCTATGGGGTCATGTTGTCACTGCCTACCAAAATCTTATCTCAGATTCAGACTATTCGTACTAGTCCTTCAAATCAGGTAATTCAATAATAACTCAAAACTTTCCCAAAACACTTGGAAAAAAAATTGCATATTCATATTGAAAATTTGCAAATCAGCCCCATGGACACTTTCATATATAAAATTTGGCATCTTATATAGACTATCAAGCTCATTACTATTTATATTTATAAAATTTTGCATCTAAATATGCAAATTACATCTCATTGTTGTTTTTTTATACAAAACTTAGCATATAGATATGCACATTACAACTCATTGTTGTTTTTTTATACAAAATTTTGCATCTAGATATGCACATTACAACTCATTGATGTTTTTATATACAAAATTTGGCATCTACATATGCACATTATAGCTCATATGTATATTACAGCTCATATGCATGTAGAGCACATCCAAAAAAGTGAAGTTGCAACGTTTCGCAAAAGATATATACAAAATTGTCAAAATTATTCTACCATATTGTAGAATTATTCTTTTAGATGGCCCAAAATCAATCAAGTGAACCTTTTGGATCAGCTCTAACCCTTAGTGTCTCAAGTATTGCCTCATGGTCTAATTCACAAACTTTCCACAAATCCTTGTTAAGAGGTCTACCATGATATTTAATCAAATGAATGTTTGTTGCAACAAGAAGGTTTGAGTAATGAAGAATATGTCTATGTGTCTCAAAGTCCTCAAACAACCAGGCATTAGAATTTTTGATAGGGTACCTACATTCTATAGAAGAATAATGCCAAAATCAATACAACAATTGCTAAATAAATGAGTTTAAGAGGTCTCAATACAACTTGACACAACAATGTGGTACCTTCTAAGCCATGTCCCTGTCACAACAACGGATCCTATTGGGTACTCAATACCCTCTCCATCAACCACTGTAGAAGTCAATTTCTTTTTGGCCTCAATACAATGACACAAAAAGTAATATGTACCTTCTTCATTGTTCTCATCCGCAATAACTGCATATACATGACCTGCATTTAATAGAAGGATATAAGTTAATACCAAAATCAGCATAAGTTAATACTAATAAATTAAGCTTAAAATTGTAGCACATTGCAACTTAAGTTACCTGGTTCAACTATGTCTGATACATGGTCAAAATCCACTAATGCTTCAATCCGGTTCATTTGTAGTGCTCTAGGATGTTGATATGTATCTAGGGTTTGCAAAGGTCTACAAGACCATTGGTCAACCCACTCTTTTAATTCACATTCATCCCACAAAAAATGCATACACGAAGAGGAAAAGCATGCAATATGTCTAGTATAAATAACTAGTGATGTTGCATTTGAACTTCTAAATGAATGCATGTCACTTGATCCAGTAAGTGTACAACAATCTAGATAGTTTTCAATGTTAGATTCACTTATTAACCAAAAATATCTAGAAACCATAGACTTATCTGCATTACCTGGTCCCATCATAGAGCTGCACCATTGCACAATTGTTTTTGCATCTATTAACATTGCACAATTTTTTCATTTCCTTTCCCATAATGGTTGATGTGAGGACACGACGAATAACATTAGCATCTTTAGTGCATGATTTTGAACTAATGGCTTGGTATGCATCAAAAAGATTTCTCACAATGGTTCTTTCACTATTATTTTTGGATGTTCTTAACACCAAAATTTTCATTGTCTCTCTAAATTTCAGATTTTTAATCATTTCAACAGCTAATTGGCATCTTCCACTTTGATTTAAGTTTTCAAAATAGTTATTCCAAATTCTTCTAACCGTTCTTCTACAAGTTCTTTCAGAAATTTTATCATGCATTGGCTTCACAATATTTTCATCAATATCTATTAGGAACTTTGGTTTTCTACAAATTATTCTAAGAGGTGTTAAGATTGGTGCATGCTCTTCATTTTCATTAGGTGCATTATGTGCATTGATCACATCAAATTAAAATGGTAAATCTTCTTCAATTTCATTAACATGTGCATTCACCGAATCATTTTCAAATGGTCTATGTTCATTGCATTCATTAGGTGCATTCATCATATGTATTTGAATTGGTGTATGTTGATCATTTTGATTTGGTTCATTAATCATATCAATTTCAATTGTTGAATGTTCATCACTTTCATTAGGTGCATTAGATGACGTACCTTCACATAATCTCTTCATACGCTCCCTTTGTCTTTCCTTTGCTACCTCTCTTTGTTCATTTGTTCCTCTCTTATTCTTTCTCATTGTCCTACACATAACATCATGATGACAATCCACAATCAAATAGAAAAAAACCAACAAATGATTATCATTTTGTTATAATCTAAAGTAACAATAATAAAATAACTTCAAAAAAAACCAAAATACAAGACAAATAAATCATAATCAAAGCAAAAAACAACAAATGATCATGATTTTGTTATTATCTAAAGTAACAATTATAAAATAACTTAAAAATCAATCATTCCAAAGCAAAAGTGACAAAAGAATATGAAAACTTGACTGTTATTGTCCCAAAAAATCATGTGCAAAAGTAGTGGGGCCTTCAAACAACTTGCAATGTTGTTTTTTAGGCCATTGGGACTAAAATATATAAAGGTTTTCCCATAACCCGTACGGGTTATGGAAACCCTATATGTCAACGTTCACAATTTCTCATAACCTATACGGGTTATGTAGAACTAGAAGTTTTGGCCTTAGTTCTACCCATACGGGCTATGTAGAACTAGGAAAAGGAGAGGGGGAGAGGGAGAGAGGGAGGGAGAGGGAGATAGGGAGAGGGAGAGAAGGAGAGGGGGAGAGAGAGAGGTAGATTGGGGAAAGGAGAGGGGGAGAGGGCGAGAGAGTGAGATTGGGAAAAGGGAGATTGGGGAAAGGAGAGGGGGAGAGGGAGAGAGAGGGAGATTGGGAAAAGGAGAAGGGGAAAGGGAGAGAGAGGGAGATTGGGAAAAGGAGAGGGGGAGAGGGAGAGAGGGAGAGAGGGAGAGAAGGAGAGGGGGAGGGAGAGAGGGAGAGGGAGAGAGAGAGAGAGAGAGAGAGAGAGAGAGAGAGAGAGAGAGAGAGGGAAAAGGAGAGGGGGAGAGGGAGAGGGAGAGAGAGGGAGATTAGGGAAAGGAGAGGGGGAGAGGGAGAGAAAGTGAGATTGGGAAAAGGAGAGGGGGAGATGAAGAGAGGGAGGGAGAGGGAGGGAAAAGGAGAGGGGGATAGGGAGAGAGGAAGGGAGAGGGAGAGGGAGAGAGAGGGAGATTGGTAAAAGGATAGGGAGAGAGGGAGAGAAGGAGAGGGAGAGGGAGAGAGGGAGATTGGGAAAAGGAGATGGGGAGAGGGAGAGAGGGAGAGAAGGAGAGGGGGGAGGGAGAGAGGGAGAGGGAGATAGATAGATTGGGAAAAGGAGAGGGGGAGGGAGAGGGAGAGAGAGGGAGATTGGGAAAAGGAGAGATTAGGGAAAGGAGAGGGGGAGAGGGGGAGAGGAAGAGAAGGAGAGGGGGAGGGAGAGAGGGAGATTGGGGAAAGGGGAGGGAGAGAGGGAGAGAGGTAGAGGGAGAGAGAGAGAGAGATTGGGAAAAGGAGAGGGGGAGAGGGAGATGGAGAGAGAGGGAGATTGGGGAAAGGAGAGGGGGAGAGGGAGAGAAAGCGACATTGGGAAAAGGAGAGGGGGAGATGATGAGAGGGAGGGAGAGGGAGGGAGAGAAGGAGAGGGGGAGGGAGAGAGGAAGGGAGAGGGAGAGGGAGAGAGAGGGAGATTGGGAAAAGGAGAGGGAGAGAGGGAGAGAAGGAGAGGGAGAGGGAGAGGGAGAGAGGGAGATTGGGGAAAGGAGAGGGGGAGAGGGAGAGAGAGGAAGATTTGGAAGAGGGAGATTGGGGAAAGTAGAGGGGGATAGGAAGAGAGAGGGAGATTGGGAAAAGGAGATGGGGAGAGGGAGAGAGGGAGAGAAGGAGAGGGGGAGGGAGAGCGGGAGAGGGTGAGAGAGATTGGGAAAAGGAGAGGGGGAGGGAGAGGGAGAGAGAGGGAGATTGGGAAAATGAGAGATTGGGGAAAGGAGAGGGGGAGAGGGGGAGAGGGAGAGAAGGAGAGGGGGAGGGAGAGAGGGATATTGGGGAAAGGAGAGGGGGAGAGGGAGAGAGGGAGAGGGAGAGAGCGACATTGGGAAAAGGAGAGGGGGGTGAGGGAGAGGGAGAGAGAGTGAGATTGGGAAAATGAGAGGGGGAGAGGGAGAGAAAGAGAGATTGGGAAAAGGAGAGGGGGAGATGAAGAGAGGGAGGGAGAGGGAGGGAGAGAAGGAGAGGGGGAGGGAGGGAGAGGGAGGGGGAGAAGGAGAGGGGGGGGGAGACAGGAAGGGAGAGGGAGAGGGAGAGAGAGGGAGATTAGGAAAAGGAGAGGGAGAGAGGGAGAGAAGGAGAGGGGGAGGGAGAGAGGGAGATTTGGGAAAGGAAAGGAGGAGAGGGAGAGAGAGGGAGATTGGGAAAAGGAGAGGGGGAGAGGGAAAGAGGGAGAGAGGGAGAGGGGGAGGGAGAGAGGGAGATTGGGGAAAGGAGAGGGGGAGAGGGAGAGAAAGCAAGATTGGGAAAAGGAGAGGGGGAGATGCAGAGAGGGAGGAAGAGGGAGGGAGATAATGAGAGGGGAGGGAGAGAGGAAGGGAGGAGAGGGAGGGAGAGAGAGGGAGATTGGGAAAAGGAGAGGGAGACAGGGAGAGAAGGAGAGGGGGAGGGAGACAGGGAGTTTGGGGAAAGGAGAGGGGGAGAGGGAGAGAGAGGGAGATTGGGAAAAGGAGAGGGGGAGAGGGAGAGAGGAAGAGAGGGAGAGGGGGAGAGGGGGAGGGAGAGAGGGAGATTTGGGAAAGGAGAGGGGGAGAGGGAGAGAAAGCGAGATTGGGAAAGGAGAGGGGGAGATGAAGAGAGGGAGGGAGAGGGAGGGAGAGAAGGAGAGGGGTGGGAGAGAGGAAGGGAGAGGGAGAGGGAGATTGGGAGATTGGGAAAAGGAGAGGGAGACAGGGAGAGAAGGAGAGGGGGAGGGAGACAGGGAGATTGGGGAAAGGAGAGGGGGAGAGGGAGAGAGAGGGAGATTGGGAAAAGGGAGATTGGGGAAAGGAGAGGGGGATAGGGAGAGAGAGAGGGAGATTGGGAAAATTTTATGGGGAGAGGGAGAGAGGGAGAGAAGGAGAGGGGGAGGGAGAGAGGGAGAGGGAGAGAGAGATTGGGAAAAGGAGAGGGGGAGGGAGAGGGAGAGAG